>NC_060184.1:13854287-13871787 GCF_021184085.1 Oncorhynchus gorbuscha
CAGACTACTACCAGACAAATTTGACCATCCAATGTTATACCTAGGAGTCTAGCTTCATCAACTTGCTCAATGGTCACACCTTTTATACACAACCCCAGCTAAGGTTCAGGTTTTAGAGAATGTTTTGAAACCAAATACAATGCTTTAAGTTTTAGATGTATTTAAGACCAGTATTATTAATCACCCATTCTCATACTGACTAACTTCTTATTTTTCATTTCAGTGAGCTCACTGGCTTTGAGTGCTGACATGTAGAGTATCGAATCATCCACATACATAGCCATTCTAGCTTTGTGTAAGACCTGTTGCAAATCATTTGTGAAAATAGAGAACAGTAACGGCCCAAAGTAACTGCCCTGAGGAACACCGCAATGTGTATGTCTGATGTTAGAGAAGCTTCCATTGAAGACTAATTTCTGGGTTCTATTGGATAAATAACTCTCCAACCTTGTGATGACAGGTGATGTAAAGCCATAGCAAATGAGTTTCTTCAATAACAATTTATTATCATTAACATCAAAGGCTGCACTGAAATCTAGCAATACAGCACCAACTACAATCTTATTATGCATTTATTTAAAACAATCATCTGTTATTTGACTCCGTGCAATACAAGTTGAGTGCCTTTCTCTATAAGTCAGTAGTAATCTTGTTCTCTGAAAATAACATTGTATTTGGTCAAGTAATTATTTCCATCAGAGCAGGCAGCAAACTGAATGGGTGGCTGTTTTTCTTTTTTCTTTTTATTGAACCTTTATTGAATTAGACTTCTGAAAAAACGAGTGACCCAAGGATGTGTGCTTTGGGGACCTTCAACAGAATGTGACTGGCAGAACGGATGTTGTATGTGGAGGATGAGGGCAGCAGTAGATATCTCAGATAGGAGGGAGTGGGGCCCAAGAGGGTTTTATAAATAAGCATCAACCAATGGGTCTTGTGACGGGTATACAGAGATGACCAGTTTACAGAGGAGTATAAAGTGCAGTGATGAGTCCTATAAGGAGCATTGGTGGCAAATCTGATGGCCGAATGCTAAAGTACATCTAGCCGCTCGAGAGCACCCTTAACTGCCGATCTATAAATTACGTCTCCGTAATCTAACATGGGTAAGATGATCATCTGAATCAGGGTTAGTTTGGCAGCTGGGGTGAAAGAGGAGCGATTACGATAGAAGAAACCAAGTCTAGATTTAACTTTAGCCTTCAGCTTTGATATAATATATGTGCTGAGAGTACAGTGTACCATCTAGCCATCATCCCAAGTACTTGTATGAGGTGACTACCTCAAATTCTAAACCCTCAGAGATAGTAATCACAACTGTGGGGAGATGGTCATTCTTCTACCAAACCACATTACCTTTGTTTTTGGAGATGTTCAGAACAAGGTTAAGGGCAGGGAAATTTTGTTGGACACTAAGAAAGCTTTGTTGTAGAGCATTTCTAACAAAATCCAGGGAGAGGCCAGCTGTGTATAAGACTGTATCCTACTGCATGAGCTTTGTTGTTGAAGTAAATTGAGAAGAGTATGGGGCCTAGGATCGAGCCTTGTGGTAGTCCCTTGGTGACATGGAGTGGCTGAGAGAGCAGATGTTCTGACTTTAATAAACTGCACTCTTTGAGAGAAGTAGTTAGCAAACCAGCCCAATGACCCCTCAGAGACACTAATACTCCTTAGCCAGCCAACAAGAATGGAATGGTCTACCGTATAAAAAGCTTTGGCCAAGTCAATAAAAATAGCAACAGAGCATTGCTTAAAATCAAGGGCAAATGTTGACATAATTTAGGACCTTTCAGGTTTTAGTGACACATCCATAACCTGAGCAGAAACTAGATTGCATACCAGAGAGAATACTATAGACATCAAGAAAGCCCGTCAGTTGATTATTGACACGTTTTTCCAACACCTTTGATAAACAGGGCAACATAGAAATAGGTCTATAACAGTTAGGATCAGCTTGATCTCCCCCTTTAAATAAAGGACTCGGCGTGGCTGCTTTCCTAGCAATGGGAACCTCCCCAGAGAGGAGAGACAGGTTGAAAAGGTCAGAGATAGGCTTGGCGTTGATATGGGCAGCAACCTTAAAGAAGAAAGAGTCTAAACCATAAACCACCCAGATGTTTTTTGGGGGGGTAAAGTTTAAGGATCTCCTTTAGTACCTCGGCTCAGCCTGAAGGGAGAAACTTTGTAGCGGTGCAGGGGAAAAAGAGGGAGGAGCATCGGGCTAGTCGCATTATACGGGGTGGGAGATGAGGAAATGTTAGATGGGCAAGGAAGCATGGCTGAGTCAAATAGGAATCCTGACTTAATGAAGTGGTGATTAAAGAGCTCAGTCACGTGCCTCTTGTCAGTAACAACCACATCATCAACTTTAAGGGACATGGGCAGCTGTGAGAAGGAGGGTTTATTCTCCAGGTCTTTAACTGTTTTCCAGAACTTCTTGGGGTTAGACCCACAGAGAGAGAACTGCTCCTTAAAGTAACTAATTTTGGCCTTCCGGATAGCCTGAGTGCAGTTATTTCTCATTTGCCTGAACGAGAGCCAGTCAGCTTGAATATGCATTCGCCAAATGCAATTCTTGAGGTGGAGTAACTCTGAAAGATCAGTCGAAGCAGGGACTGAACCTGTTTTAAATTTTCTTCATGGTGGCGTGTTTGTTCACAATACCACTAAAGTTTTTTTTTAAATAAGTTCCAAGCGTCTTCAACAGAGGGGATCAAGCTGATTCTATACCAATTTACAGAGCTAAGGTCATGAAGGGAGGCTTGTTCATGAAAGTTTTTTAGCAAGCGTCTATGACCAATCAGGACATGTCGTTTCACTGACCAGCCATTACAAATACAGGCTGTAAAACAGTGATCACTAAGTTCATTACAGAAAACACCAGACTGATACCTATCAGGATTATTTGTGAGGATAACCTCAAGGAGACTAGCTTTTCCTGGGTGTTTGTAGTCATACCTTGGGGGATTGGTAATAATCTGGGAAAGATTTAGGGAGTCCCATTGCTTTAATCAGGTGGTTTAAGCATGTCCAAGTTTAGGTCACCTAGCAGGACAATTCATACTTAGAGTAAGGGACCAGGAGAGAGTTTAGGGCAGGTAAGTTAACGCTGATCGAGGATGATAACACCCAGCAACAGTCAACAAAGAGCTATTTGAAAGTTTAAGGCTTAAAAGCAGCAAATCTAATTGTTTGGAGACAGACTTGGTGGACACAACCAAGCACTGAAGGTGATCCTTGGTAAAGATTTCCACTCCCCAACCTTTGGAAGATCTGTCTTGATGAAAAAGGTTATAACCAGAAAGGTTACCATCAGTATTCAAAACACTCTTCCTTAATAACCACATATTACTAATGACCAACACATCTGGATTGGAGCTGTGAACCCACACTTTCAATTGATCCATTTTAGGTAATAACCTTCTAGTGTTAACGTGCAGGAATCCCAGGCTTTTATGAGAGCAGAAATCAGTGAAGCAGATATCAGAGCACAAGTCAGAATTGGGGCTAGGAACAGTAGATGGGCCAGGGTGTACATGCACATTTCCAGATATCATCAGTAGTAATACAATCAAGGCACGGCAGAAGACAAAAGAGCTCTACAGTGTTGATTTATGACATTTGAATGTGCATTAGATAGCAACAAGATTATATTGTACCGCAATTTGATCAGGTAACATGAATACAAATGTCATGCCCTGACCTTAGAGAGCCTTATTCTCTATTTTGGTTAGGTCAGGGTGTGACTAGGGGTGGGTACTCTAGCTTTTTTTATTTCTATGTTGGCCTGATATGGTTCCCAATCAGAGGCAGCTGTCTATCGTTGTCTCTGATTGAGGATCATATTTAGGCAGCCTTTTCCCCACTGTGGTTATGGGATCTTGTTTTTTTTTGCATGAGAGCATTTCAATTGTACATCACGGTCGTTTGTTTCTTTATTGTTTTTGTTGGTTGTTTCACTTTAATAAAATGTGGAACCCTAAGTATGCTGCGCCTTGGTCTGAGTTTGCCTACCAAGAAGTTTGTGACAACAAAGCCGGCGAGAGGTAGTTAGAATAGGATGTGAGGCCAAGAGTCCATATAACTAATAGAGAGTCAGATTCCCGAGTGTGGGAACAAAAAAGGTCTGTCCCACAGTTGGGTAAACAAGAAAGTTAAAGCCTGCAAAGGGTGCTTTAATATTTTTAGGCAGTGGAATTACTTTAGCTTCCTTCCATACCTGTGGACACATACACTCCTTTAAGCTTTGGTTAAAGATATAGCAAACAGGGGTGGCAATACAGTATTCAACCATTCTCAATAGTTTCCCATCAAGGTTGTCTATACCTGGTGGCTTATCATTATGGATGGCTAACAATAGTTACCTGTCTAGGCTGACAGGTAAGGTAGAGGTGATATGATCCTTGACTAGTCTCTCAAAGCACTTCATGATGACAGAAGTGAATGCTACGGGACAATAATCATTTTGTTCAGTTACCTTTGCTTTCTTGGGTTCAGGAACAATGCTGGCCATCTTGAAGCATGTGGGGACAGCAGACAGGGAGAGATTGAATATGTCCGTAAACACACCAGACAGCTGGTTTGCGCATTCTCTGAGGACGCGGCTAGGGATGCCATCTGGGCTGGCAGCCTTGCGAGGGTTAACACGCTTAAATGTCGTTCACACATTGGCCATGGAGAAGGAGAGCCCACAGTCCTTGGTAGCGGGTCGCATCGGTGGCACTCATGTTATCCTTAAAGCTTAGCTTGTCTGGAAGCAAGACGTCAGTGTCCGTGACTTGGCTGGTTTTCCGTTTGTAGTCCATCATTGTCTGTAGACTCTGCCACATACGTCTCGTGTCTGAGCTGATGAATTGTGACTACACTTTGTGTCTATACTGATGTTTTGCCTGTTTTATTGCCTTGTGGACGGAATAAATACACTGTTTGTATTCTGCCATATTCCCAGTCACCTTGCCATGATTAAATGCGGGTAGTTTTCGCTTTCAGTTTTGCATGAATGCTGCCATCTATCCATGGTTTCTGGTTAGGGTAGGTTTAAATAGTCACAGTGAGTACAACATCTCCTATACACTTCCTGATAAACTCAGTCACCGAATCAGTGTATTCGTCAATGTTATTCTCAGAAGCTACCTGGAACATATCCCAGTCCGCGTGATGTAAACAATCTTGAAGTGTGGAATCCGATTGGTCGGACCAGCGTTAAATAGTCCTGAGCACGGGTGCTTCCTATTTGAGTTTCTGCCTATAGGAAGTGAGGAGCAAAATGGAGTCGTGATCAGATTTGCCGAAGGGAAAGAGGATCTTATAGGTATCTCGGAAGTTGCAGTAACAGTGGTCAAGTTTTTTGGCAGCGTGAGTACTACAGTATAGTCGATATGTTGATAGACCTTAGGCATCCTTTTCCTCAAATTTGCTTTGCTAAAATCCCCAGCTACAATAAATGCAGCCTCAGGATATGTGGTTTCCAGTTTGCATAAAGTCCAGTGGAGTTCTTTGAGGGCTGTCGTGGTATCAGCATTAGGGGGGGACATACACGGCCGTGCCTATAACTGATGATAATTATTTTGGGAGATAATACGGTCGGCATTTGATTGTGAGGTATTCTAGATAGGGGGAACAAAAGGACTTGAGTTCCTGTATGTAATCACAATTACACCACGAGTCGTTAATCATGAAACATACACCCCGCCCTTTTTTCTCCTGGAGAGATGTTTATTCCTATCTGCGCAATGAACTGAGAATCCAGCTGGCTGGACCGATTCGGACAGTATATCCTGAGAGAGCCATGTTACCATAAAGCAGAGTATATTACAATCCCTGATGTCTCTCTAGAAATAGACCCGCGCCCTGAGATCATGAACTTTATTATCCAGAGACTGAACATTAACTAAATACGACTAGAAGACGACTCCAAGTACCTCTCCTTCGCCGGTGTTGTTTTGGGTTGGCTCCTGGAATCCTTTCAATTGCCATGGGGGGTGCAAATAAAGGATCTGCTTTGGGAAAGTTGTATTCTTGGCATATCAAGCATTGCACACATGTTATCTAAATACTGACTGTTAGGACTTGGTGGCCTATAGCAGCACTCCAAAAGAAGAGGCTTTAGATGAGACAGGTGAACATGTACCGCAACACCTCCCCCGTAGGCATTCCTGTTTTTTCTGTAGATGTTATATCCTTGTATTGCTACGGCTGTATCATCAAATAAATTGTCTAAGGGAGTTTAGGAGATTTTTTAATGTTATCCAATGTTAGCAAGTTATTTATTTCATTAAGCTTATTTATACGGCTACATAGTATATTAAAATGGGCTATTCTTAGCGCTTTCCTGGGTAGCTTATCAGAGATAGACATAATATGGAGAAAAAAATAAGAAGTAAAATAAAATAAAAAACATTGTTTAGCTAATAGTCAGTAAATCAGGTGCTAATTGGCATCAATTGGAGTATGTGTGTGTATATGTGATGTTTGGCTGAAGCTACTGACACAGAAGCTTGGTCTCTCACCCCTCCCAGGCTTTTGGAAAGGAGGGTGGACAATGTCCCCACGCTCTGGGATAAGTTTCGTCTGCCTTTGGCGCCAGCTTCAGAGAAGTCCTCATTGAGGAAGATGTTGGTTCCTCTCAAGTTCTTGGCTCTGTCCAGAACAGCCATCTTGTCCTTGAACCTTAGGAACTTGACCGTTACTGTCCTGGGTCTGTCACCTGTCCTAGTTAAAGGTTTTCCAGACCTGTAGGCATGCTTCACCTCAATCTTTGTATGATCCATCTGCAGATTTTCAGTGATCATTTTTCTACTTTCTCCTCACTCCGTCCAGGTCTCATGCAGTGACTCTGGTCCATCCAGAACAATGTTATTCCTCCTGGATTGTCCCTCTCGTCTGTTTCCTCAGTCATCTGTGATAATGATTCACAGTCAGTGCTGATGTCATCTCGCTTAGACTTACAGTTTGTTGTCATCTTGCGGCAAGTCAATTTCATGACATCCACCTCTCCCTGGGAGAACTGCAAACTGTTCTTAAGGTCTTGGACCTCTCTGGTCAGATTAGCCCTTCTTTTGTTAGTTGAGTCCACCAGTATTTGGACAAAGCTCTTACAGCAATTTTCCTGTGGCTGTAACAATTGCTAGTAGACATGACAGAGAAACACTTTCCTTTCCATTACTCCAACCTTCTTTAACTTTGGGTGGTATGATGATAGAAACTTGGGCGAACGCTGGTCCACGCAATTCCAGCCAGCACAGCTGTTTAACTTTGGGTGGCATGATGGTAGAAACTTGGGCTAACGCTGGTCCACGCAATTCCAGCCAGCACAGCTGTTTAACTTTGGGTGGCATGATGGTAGAAACTTGGGCTAACGCTGGTCCACGCAATTCCAGCCAGCACAGCTATTTAATTTTGGGTGGCATGATGGTAGAATCTTGGGCGAACGCTGGTCCACTCAATTCCAGCCAGCACAGCTGTTTAACTTTGGGTGGCATGATGGTAGAAACTTGGGCTAACGCTGGTCCACGCAATTCCAGCCAGCACAGCTGTTTACATGTTTGCATGCTGTCAACATTCTAAAGCCAAACCCGTCTGTTCTGCCCCATAGTTGCACACGCCTCGGTTTGGTTGCTAAACAACCAACCCGTCTATGCAGAACTACACATGGTCTTCTTCTATTAGAGAAACAAACTGCCTGTTTACTGTGGGTCACATGACCAGCAACTCAGTCAAGGTCAAGAAAGGAAGAAACTGCTTATCGAAAAACAAAAGCAGGGGTAGACACAAAAATGTAAATGAATATGCATGTAACAGAACATAGACATAATATATTGATATACTGTATGTGTGTGTGTGTGCGTGTGCATGTGGGTGTGTGCATGTGTGCGTTTGTGTGTGTGTGTGTGTGCGTGTGTGTGTGTGTGCGTGTGTGCGTGTGTGCGTGTGTGCGTGTGTGTGTGTGTGTGTGTGTGTGTGTGTGTGTGTGTGTGTGTGTGTGTGTGTGTGTGTGTGTGTGTGTGTGTGTGTGTGTGTGTGTGTGTGTGTGCGTGCATGCGTGCGTGCGTGCGTGCGTTTGTGTTTGTGTGTGTACCCTACAAACTGCTTAGGAGGCACATGACAATAAACGTACTTCAACCAGTTTCTGAAATTCAGTTTGACATTTGTAAACTGCCTGTATTTCTGTGGGATGTGAAATATGAATGTAGACTACATTCTTCTTGCCTCCTGAATGCCTGACACAGGAACTTAGATTGGCTGTCACCCATCACTGTTCAGAGATCTCAGTGAGCCGATGAGGATCTGAGCTTCTAATAGATATAAGCCACGCTATGGTAATGACATGCTAATCACAGATAACACCAGAACAGGTCCTATACTCCTAGATTAAAGTAGCCCTCGCATATTCACGTTCCATTATCATAAATCAGGCTCACCATGCTTTTCTAATTAATGTTTTCATGTGAATATTAATGATATATGGTGATTAGGTCATGGTAGCTATCAAAATACAAATGACTTGGCCAGTTCAGTTGTCGCTAATAACCACAGCACTGGATTGAGCTAGAGCTAGCGATTAATGTTTCCCAACAAAGAAATCAATCTCATTTGTGCCAAATTAAATGTTGAATGAAGAGAAAGATGGAATGTTGTCAGTCCAAAGGGATGAAAAGAAGATTCCCACAGGGACCTTATACACACAAAACATGTGTATGAGACTGTAAACTGTCAATCACTTTGGATAATCTGGCATATGCTCTTATATGTCATTATATACTGAACAAAAATATAACCACAATATGGAACAATTTCAAAGATTTTACAGAGTTACAGTTATATAGAAGGAAATCAGTCAATTTGAATAAGATCATTAGGTCCTTATCTATGGATTTCACGTGACTGGGCAGGGGTACAGCCATAGGTGGGCCTGGGGAGCCAAGCCTGGGGACCCACCCGCTGGGGAGCCAAGCCCAGCCAATCAGAATGAGGTTTTCCCCACAAAAGGGCTTTATTACAGACAGAAATACTCTTCAGCACTCCCACCATCCTCAGATGATCCCGCAGGTGAAGGCGCCGGATGTGGAGGTCCTGGGCTGGCGTGGTTAGATGTGGTCTGTGGTTGTGAACAAATCAAATCCAGTTTTATTTGTCACATACACACGGTTAGCAGATGTTAATGCGAGTGTAGCGAAATGCTTGTGTTTCTAGTTCCGACAATGCAGTAATAACCTAACAATTCTACAACTACTACCTTATACACACAAGTGTAAAGGGATAAAGAATTTGTACATAAAGATATATGAATGAGTGATGGTACAGAACAGCATAGGCAAGATGCAGTAGATGGTATAGAGTACCGTATATACATATGAGATGAGTAATGTAGGGTATATAAACATAAAGTGGCATAGTTGAACATTGCTGGGATCTATTAATCTATTAATTCAGCTCATGCAAAATGCAACCAACCCTATATATGTTGTGTTTATATTTTTGCTCAGTATAATAAGAGGGTATTGTGCTTCTGTGAAATAATATTTTTCCATAACATATTATTTGAGATAGTCACAGATGTTTTTAGCAAACTCTTTAAAGCATAGATTTATAATGTACTTTATACTTACGACTCTCATGATTGTTCACAGTCCATTAGGTACTATTTCCCAGCAGCAGGATCTTTCACACACCATAAAGTTGGTTTCGCATTCTCAGAACCCTCCTCACTGTACTTTAGCTGTTTCACACTCCATAAAGTCTGTTTTACAGCCTTGTGTGAGTGTGGGTGTCTCTGTCTGTCTGTCTGTCTGTCTGTCTGTCTGTCTGTCTGTCTGTCTGTCTGTCTGTCTGTCTGTCTGTCTGTCTGTCTGTCTGTCTGTCTGTCTGTCTGTCTGTCTGTCTGTCTGTCTGTCTGTCTGTCTGTCTGTCTGTCTGTCTGTCTGTCTGTCTGTCTGTCTGTCTGTCTGTCTGTCTGTCTGTCTGTCTGTCTGTCTGTCTGTCTGTCTGTCTGTCTGTCTGTCTGTCTGTCTGTCTGTCTGTCTGTCTGTCTGTCTGTCTGTCTGTCTGTCTGTCTGTCTGTCTGTCTGTCTGTCTGTCTGTCTGTCTGTCTGTCTGTCTGTCTGTCTGTCTGTCTGTGTGTGTGTGTGTGTACACATAAGCAGCAGTAATCCCCAGTGGGCGTCCTCCTTGTTGGTTTAGTCTGAATGGGGCTCTCCCTGGCCCCGACCTGTCCCTCCACCGCATTAAAGGTGAAATAAAAAAATACAAAAATGAACACCGGCCCCCAGCCCTAACCCTGACTCCTGGGCAACAGAATGACACACACTGAGAGAGCAGCCGCCTGAAGACAGAGAGAGAGTGAGAGAGAGAGAGAGAGAGAGAGAGTGAGAGTGAGAGAGAGAGAGAGAGAGAGAGAGAGAGAGAGAGAGTGAGAGAGAGAGAGAGAGAGAGTGAGAGAGAGAGAGAGAGAGAGAGAGAGAGAGAGAGAGAGAGAGAGAGAGAGAGAGAGAGAGAGAGAGAGAGAGAGAGAGAGAGACCTCGCTTTGTAGTATACTCCTACAATTAACCCTTCTAAAGAATTTGAGTGGGAAATCAATCATTTCCAGGCCTAGTCTGTGGGAACATAAATGGCATAAATGATTCACTATGGAATCACTAAAACAATACAGAAATACACTACTGAAAAATTAGTAACATCACATCAGAAATCAGCTCAATGTAATTGAAGAATCCATAGACTGCAACCACTTCAGGGAAACAAAGAGTTATCTATCCAAAATATTATTATTATTTTAAATTCAATTCAATTTGACTATTACTATTATGATGATGATGATGATGATAATAACTATGATGATGATGATGATGATTATTATTATTAGTAATTCAATTCAATTTGGCAATTACTATTATGATGATGATAATGATGATGATGATGATAATAACATCATCGTCATTTCCGGTCACAACTTGCAGGCTTGTTTTCGAATTGCTGTGCATTTTGTTGCCAACCTATTTTGCTACCTGACAACTTTACGGTTTTCACTTTTTAATTACCGTTCATATATTTATTTATTTTTTCCTCAACTTTTTCACTCCGGACGCTTTATCTGGACACGATTCGTCAGGACCTCCAACAGCCGAAGCTAAGTAGTAACATTAACATGATGCCTTCTAATTGTAGCCACTGTGCTCGCCTTACGGCGAGGATAGCTGTACTGCAAGCCCAGCTTCAGACGCAATCGTTAGGCAAGGGTAATTTCAGTGTAGGAAAGGATGAAACAGCGTCTGTGCCACCAGTAAGTACAGATAGTAGTATAAATCCCCTGGCACAGTCCCCGCAGCCGGACAACTTTCTCACGGTTTCTGGAAGGAAATGCTGTAGGAACGCTCAACCGGTGTCGCTCAATCAGCCGACAGAAACTTTCAACCGGTTCTCCCCATTAAGCAGCGGGTCGGTGTCAGAGGCCGAGTCTTCTCTGGTCTCTACTCCTCCCGTTACGGGGTCTGAGACGCCGAAGCTTCCCACCATTAGCTCTGACAAATTGAAAACTCTAGTCATTGGCGACTCCATTACCCGCAGTATTAGACTTAAAGCGAATCATCCAGCGATCATACACTGTTTATCAGGGGCAGGGCTACCGACGTTAAGGCTAATCTGAAGATGGCGCTGGCTAAAGCAAAAACCGGCGAGTGTAGTGAGTATAGAGATATTGTTATCCACGTCGGCACCAACGATGTTAGGATGAAACAGTCAGAGATCACCAAGCGCAACATAGCTTCTGCGTGCATATCAGCTAGAAAGATGTGTCGGCATCGAGTAATTGTCTCTGGCCCCCTCCCAGTTAGGGGGAGTGATGAGCTCTACAGCAGAGTCTCACAACTCAATCGCTGGTTGAAAACTGTTTTCTGCCCCTCCCAAAAGATAGAATTTGTAGATAATTGGCCCTCTTTCTGGGACTCACCCACAAACAGGACCAAGCCTGACCTGCTGAGGAGTGACGGACTCCATCCTAGCTGGAGAGGTGCTCTCATCTTATCTGCCAACATAGACAGGGCTCTAACTCCTCTAGCTCCACAATGAAATAGGGTGCAGGCCAGCCAGCCTGCCAGCATAGTGGAGTCTGCCACTAGCATAGTCAGTGTAGTCAGCTCAGCTATCACCATTGAGACCGTGTCTGTGCCTCGACCTAGGTTGGGCAAAACTAAACATGGCGGTGTTCGCCTTAGCAATCTCACTAGGATAAAGACCACCTCCATTCCTGTCATTACTGAAAGAGATCATGATACCTCACATCTCAAAATAGGGCTACTTAATGTTAGATCCCTTACTTCAAAGGCAATTATAGTCAATGAACTAATCACTGATCATAATCTTGATGTGAAAAAATGACGTTTTCGTCTTTTGAGCTTCTTGTCATGAAATCTTTGCAGCCTACTCAATCACTTTTTAAATCTACTGTTTACAGGCCTCCTGGGCCATATACAGCGTTTCTCACTGAGTTCCCTGAATTCCTATCGGACCTTGTAGTCATTGCAGATAATATTCTAATCTTTGGTGACTTTAATATTCACATGGAAAAGTCCACAGACCCACTCCAAAAGACTTTTGGAGCCATCATCGACTCAGTGGGTTTTGTCCAACATGTCTCTGGACCCACTCACTGTCACAGTCATACGCTGGACCTAGTTTTGTCCCATGGAATAAATGTTGTGGATCTTAATGTTTTTCCTCATAATCCTGGACTATCGGACCACCATTTTATTACGTTTGCAATTGCAACAAATAATCTGCTCAGACCCCAACCAAGGAACATCAAAAGTCGTGCTATAAATTCACAGACAACGCAAAGATTCCTTGATGCCCTTCCAGACTCCCTCTGCCTTCCCAAGGACGCCAGAGGACATAAATCCGTTAACCACCTAACTGAGGATCTCAATTTAGCCTTGCGCAATACCCTAGATGCAGTTGCACCCCTAAAAACTAAAAAAATGTCTCATAAGAAACTAGCTCCCTGGTACACAGAAAATACCCGAGCTCTGAAGCAAGCTTCCAGAAAATTGGAACGGAAATGGCGCCACACCAAACTGGAAGTCTTCCGACTAGCTTGGAAGGACGGTACCGTGCAGTACCGAAGAGCCCTTACTGCTGCTCGATCATCCTATTTTTCTAACTTAATTGATGAAAATAAGAACAATCCGAAATTCCTTTTTGATACTGTGGCAAAGCTAACTAAAAAGCAGCATTCCCCAAGAGAGGATGACTTTCACTTTAGCAGTGATAAATTCATGAACTTCTTTGAGGAAAAGATTATGATTATTAGAAAGCAAATTACGGACTCCTCTTTAAACCTGCATATTCCTCCAAACCTCAGTTGTCCTGAGTCTGCACAACTCTGCCAGGACCTAGGATCAAGAGAGACGCTCAAGTGTTTTAGTACTATATCTCTTGACACAATGATGAAAATAATCATGGCCTCTAAACCTTCAAGCTGTATACTGGACCCTATTCCAACTAAACTACTGAAAGAGCTGCTTCCTGTGCTTGGCCCTCCTATGTTGAACATAATAAACGGCTCTATCCACTGGATGTGTACCAAACTCACTAAAAGTGGCAGTAATAAAGCCTCTCTTGAAAAAGCCAAAGCTTGACCCAGAAAATATAAAAAACTATCGGCCTATATCGAATCTTCCATTCCTCTCAAAAATTTTAGAGAAGGCTGTTGCGCAGCAACTCACTGCCTTCCTGAAGAGAAACAATGTATACGAAATGCTTCAGTCTGGTTTTAGACCCCATCATAGCACTGAGACGGAACTTGTGAAGGTGGTAAATGACATTTTAATGGCATCGGACCGAGGCTCTGCATCTGTCCTCGTGCTCCTAGACCTTAGTGCTGCTTTTGATACCATCGATCACCACATTCTTTTGGAGAGATTGGAAACCCAAATTGGTCTACATGGACATGTTCTGGCCTGGTTTAGGTCTTATCTGTCGGAAAGATATCAGTTTGTCTCTGTGAATGGTTTGTCCTCTGACAAATCAACTGTAAATTTCGGTGTTCCTCAAGGTTCTGTTTTAGGACCACTATTGTTTTCACTATATATTTTACCTCTTGGGGATGTTATTCGAAAACATAATGTAAACTTTCACTGCTATGCGGATGACACACAGCTGTACATTTCAATGAAACATGGCGAAGCCCCAAAATTGCCCTCGCTAGAAGCATGTGTTTCAGACATAAGGAAGTGGATGGCTGCAAACTTTCTACTATTAAACTCGGATAAAACAGAGATGCTTGTTCTAGGTCCCAAGAAACAAAGAGATCTTCTGTTGAATCTGACAATTAATCTTAATGGTTGTACAGTCGTCTCTAATAAAACTGTGAAGGACCTCGGCGTTACTCTGGACCCTGATCTCTCTTTTGAAGAACATATCAAGACCATTTCGAGGAAAGCTTTTTTCCATCTACGTAACATTGCAAAAATCAGAAACTTTCTGTCCAAAAATGATGCAGAAAAATTAATCCATGCTTTTGTCACTTCTAGGTTAGACTACTGCAATGCTCTATTTTCCGGCTTACCCGGATAAAGCACTAAATAAACTTCAGTTAGTGCTAAATACGGCTGCTAGAATCCTGACTAGAACCAAAAATTTGATCATATTACTCCAGTGCTAGCCTCTCTACACTGGCTTCCTGTCAAAGCAAGGCCTGATTTCAAGGTTTTATTGCTAACCTACAAAGCATTACATGGGCTTGCTCCTACCTACCTCTCTGATTTGGTCCTGCCGTACATACCTACACGTACACTACGGTCACAAGACGCAGGCCTCCTAATTGTCCCTAGAATTTCTAAGCTAACAGCTGGAGGCAGGGCTTTCTCCTATAGAGCTCCATTTTTATGGAACGGTCTGCCTACCCATGTCAGAGACGCAAACTCGGTCTCAACCTTTAAGTCTTTACTGAAGACTCATCTCTTCAGTGGATCATATGATTGAGTGTAGTCTGGCCCAGGAGTGGGAAGGTGAACGGAAAGGCTCTGGAGCAACGAACCGCCCTTGCTGTCTCTGCCTGGCCGGTTCCCCTCTTTCCACTGGGATTCTCTGCCTCTTACCCTGTTACGGGGGCTGAGTCACTGGCTTGCTGGGGTTCTCTCATGCCGTCCCTGGGGGGGGGGTGCGTCACCTGGGTGGGTTGATTCACTGTTGTGGTCAGCCTATCTGGGTTGGCGCCCCCCCTTGGGTTGTACCGTGGCGGAGATCTTTGTGGGCTATACTCGGCCTTGTCTCAGGATGGTAAGTTGGTGGTTGAAGATATCCCTCTATTGGTGTGGGGGCTGTGCTTTGGTGGGTTATATCCTTCCTGTTTGGCCCTGTCCGGGGGTGTCCTCGGATGGGGCCACAGTGTCTCCTGACCCCTCCTGTCTCAGCCTCCAGTATTTATGCTGCAGTAGTTTATGTGTCGGGGGGCTAGGGTAAGTTTGTCATATCTGGAGTACTTCTCCTGTCCTATTCGGTGTCCTGTGTGAATCTAAGTGTGCGTTCTCTAATTCTCTCCTTCTCCCTTTCTTTCTCTCTCTCGGAGGACCTGAGCCCTAGGACCATGCCCCAGGACTACCTAACATGATGACTCCTTGCTGTCCCCAGTCCACCTGGCCATGCTGCTGCTCCAGTTTCAACTGGCCTGGGCCCTAGGACCATGTCCCAGGACTACCTGACATGATGACTCCTTGCTGTCCCCAGTCCACCTGGCCATGCTGCTGCTCCAGTTTCAACTGTTCTGCCTTACTATTATTCAACCATGCTGGTCATTTATGAACATTTGAACATCTTGGCCACGTTCTGTTATAATCTCCACCCGGCACAGCCAGAAGAGGACTGGCCACCCCACATATGCTCTCTCTAATTCTCTCTTTCTTTCTCTCTCTCGGAGGACCTGAGCCCTAGGACCGTGCCCCAGGACTACATGACATGATGGCTCCTTGCTGTCCCCAGTCCATCTGACTGTGCTGCTGCTCCAGTTTCAACTGTTCTGCCTTATTATTATTTGACCATGCTGGTCATTTATGAACATTTGAACATCTTGGTCATGTTCTGTTATAATCTCTACCCGGCACAGCCAGAAGAGGACTGGCCACCCCACATAGCCCGGTTCCTCTCTAGGTTTCTTCCTAGGTTTTGGCCTTTCTAGGGAGTTTTTCCTAGCCACCGTGCTTTTACACCTGCATTGTTTGCTGTTTGGGGTACGAAGGGCTGATGTACGAAGGGCTATATAAATAAAATTTGATTTAATTTGATTTGAATAACGATGATGATGATGATGATGATTATTATTAGTAGTAATTCAATTCAATTCAATTTGACTATTACTATAGTATTACTATGACGATGATTATTAATAATAAAAATAATAATGAATTATTCAATTAAATTCAATATTTTAAACCCTATAACAAAGAACAAACAGCAAAAACATATACATGATCAAATACAAATATTAGAATCAACTATAAAAGACTACCAGAACCCACTGGATTCTCCAATTACTGTATATTGAAATGAACTACAGGACAAAATACAAATCCTCCAACCCAAAAAGGCCTGTGGTGTTGATGGTATCCTCAATGAAATGATCAAATATATAGACTGCAAATTCCAATTTGCTATTCTTAAACTCTTTAACATCATCCTTAGCTCTGGTATCTTCCCCAATATGTGGAACCAAGGACTGATCCCACAAAAGTTGAGACAAATTTGACCACAATAACTACTGTGGGATATGCATCAAAAGCAACCTTGGGGAAATCCTCTGCATTATCATTAAGAGCAGTCTCATACATTTCCTCAGTGACAACCAGTTACTGAGCAAATGTCAAATTGGCTTTACACCAAATTACCTTACAACAGACAACATATTAACCCTCCCTAATTGACAAACAAACAAACCAAAACAAAGGCAAAGTCTTCTCATGCTTTGTTGATTTCAAAAAAGCTTTTGACTCCATTTGGCATGAGGGTCTGCTATACAAACTGATGGAAAGTGGTGTTGGGGGAAAAACATACAACATTGTAAAATCCATGTACACAAACAACAACTGTGTGGTTAAAATTTCCACAGGACCGTGGGGTGAGACAGGGATGCAGCTTAAGCCCCACCCTCTTCAACATACATATCAACAAATTGGTGAGGGCACTATAACAGTCTGCAGCAGCCGGCATCACCCTACAAGAATCTAAAGTCAAATGTCTACTGTTTGCTGATAATCTGGTGCTTCTGTCCCAAACCAAGGAGGGCCTACAGCAGCACCTAGATCTTCTACACAGATTCTGTCAGACCTGGACCCTGACAGTAAATATCTGTAAGACAAAACTAATGGTGTTACAAAAAAGGTTTACTTGCCAAAACCACAAATACAAATTCCATCTAGACACTGTTTCCCTAGGGGGAAAAAAAACCGATACATACCTCGGCCTAAACATCAGCACCAGAGCCAACATCAGTGGGGAGAGAAAGGCAGAGGT
>NC_060184.1:13874287-14026787 GCF_021184085.1 Oncorhynchus gorbuscha
AGGGTGAAATGTAAAAACAAGTTTATTTTTTTCTAAAGGACAACAGCAAAACGTGGCAGAAGCAGGTGTTCCAGAATGTTGATGTGGTGGCTAAATTGAATTGTAAATTCAGATGGATGACAAGGTAGCTCATTCCATAAAATATTCACGATCTGTCTCTTTCTCTCTCTCTCTCTCTCTCTCTCTCTCTCTCTCTCTCTCTCTCTCTCTCTCTCTCTCTCTCTCTCTGTCTCTCTCTTACTGTCTCTTTCTTTCTTACGCTCGTTCTCTCTATATATATATACTGCTAAAAAAAATAAAGGGAACACTTAAACAACACAATGTAACTCCAAGTCAATCACACTTCTCTGAAATCAAACTGTCCACTTAGGAAGCAACACTGATTGACAATACATTTCACATGCTGTTGTGCAAATGGAATAGACAACAGGTGGAAATTATAGGCAATTAGCAAGACACCCCCAATAAAGGAGTGGTTCTGCAGGTGGGGACCACAGACCACATCTCAGTTCCTATGCTTCCTGGCTGATGTTTTGGTCACTTTTGAATGCTGACGGTGCTTTCACTCTAGTGGTAGCATGAGACGGAGTCTACAACCCACACAAGTGGCTCAGGTAGTGCAGCTCATCCAGGATGGCACATCAATGCGAGCTGTGGCAAGAAGGTTTGCTGTGTCTGTCAGTGTAGTGTCCAGAGCATGGAGGCGCTACCAGGAGATAGGCCAGTACATCAGGAGACGTGGAGGAGGCCGTAGGAGGGCAACAACCCAGCAGCAGGACCGCTACCTCCGCCTTTGTGCAAGGAGGACCAGGAGGAGCACTGCCAGAGCCCTGCAAAATGACCTCCAGCAGGCCACACATGTGCATGTGTCTGCTCAAACGGTCAGAAACAGACTCCATGAGAGTGGTATGAGGGCCCGACGTCCACAGGTGGGGGGGTTGTACTTACAGCCAAACACCGTGCAGGACGTTTGGCATTTGCCAGAGAACACCAAGATTGGCAAATTCGCCACTGGCGCCCTGTGCTCTTCACAGATGAAAGCAGGTTCATACTGAGCACATGTGACAGACGTGACAGAGTCTGGAGACGCCGTGGAGAACGTTCTACTCCCTGCAACATCCTCCAGCATGACCGGTTTGGCGGTGGGTCAGTCATGGTGTGGGGTGGCATTTCTTTGGGGGGGCTGCACAGCCCTCCATGTGCTCGCCAGAGGTAGCCTGACTGCCATTAGGTACCGTAATGAGATCCTCAGACCCCTTGTGAGACCATATGCTGGTGCAGTTGGCCCTGGGTTCCTCCTAATGCAAGACAATGCTAGACCTCATGTGGCTGGAGTGTGTCAGCAGTTCCTGCAAGAGGAAGGCATTGATGCTATGGACTGGCCCGCCCATTCCCCAGACCTGAATCCAATTGAGCACATCTGGGACATCATGTCTCGCTCCATCCACCAACGCCACGTTGCACCACAGACTGTCCAGGAGTTGGTGGATGCTTTAGTCCAGGTCTGGGAGGAGATCCCTCAGGAGACCATCCGCCACCTCATCAGGAGCATGCCCAGGCATTGTAGGGAGGTCATACAGGCACGTGGAGGCCACACACACTACTGGGCCTCATTTTTACTTGTTTTAAGGACATTACATCAAAGTTGGATCAGCCTGTAGTGTGGTTTTCCACTTTAATTTTGAGTGTGACTCCAAATCCAGACTTCTATGGGTTGATAAATTTGATTTCCATTGATAATTTTTGTTTGTGATTTTGTTGTCAGCACATTCAACTATGTAAAGAAAAAAGTATTTAATAAGAATATTTCATTCAGATCTAGGATCTGTAACTTTAGTGTTCCCTTTATTTTTTTGAGCAGTGTATATATCTCTCTCTCTCCCTCTCTCTCATTCTCTCTCTCCCTCTCTCTCATTCTCTCTCTCTCTCTCTCTCTCTCTCTCTCTCTCTCTCTCTCTCTCTCTCTCTCATTCTCTCTCTCTCTCTCCCTCTCTCTCTCAATCTCTCTCTCTTATTAGCGTTCATCATCCATCTTACTGCTGCTAGGGACACGTTGTTGTCATTCTCATCTCACAAGTCTTATTTATAGCAGAATGTGTAGGCATCTGTTCTGCAGCACAACAAAGTGAATAATGGTAAAATATATTTTCACAACATACATCCCAGATATAGATTGGAAAACTCAATCACCTCCAGGGTTGGGTAGGTTACTTTCTACATGTAATCCGGTACAGTTACTAGTTACCCTTCCAAAATTGTATCAGTAACGTAACTTTTGGATTACGCAAATGTAACTGTAACGGACCACTTCCTCGAGGTTTGTCGGCTCCCGAAACCATAGTGCCTTCTTCTTCTCCGGCCGGGCGGGGTTCTTTTTGTTAAAAAGGGACGGTACTCTGCGCCCCTGATGTGAAACGGCTAGCTTAGTTAGCGGTGTGCGCTAAACACAGTAACGTAATCTGATTACATTCAGTTACTTTTAGATTACTTTCCCCTTAAGAGGAATTAGAAGAAGACATACATGTATATCACCAATTGAACCACATCTATTGCAGGATAAATCAGTGTTCAAGTTTACATAATTGGCCGTATATGAATGTATGTTACATTTTATTTTATGGGTTGGTTATGTATGCTTCTTCTAACCCATCTCTCTCTACCACATATAATAATATGATTAAATTATATCTTTACATTAAAAACCTAATTCTATCAGAATTTGAGTCATTCCAAAAGATGTTATACCCCTTGATCTCCAAGAATAAGACTTGGAAATATGGAAGTATAGATTAGACAAATAGTTTTACCTGGGCATGACCCCAAAACTAAGGACTTACTAGCCAGGCCTATTCTGTTGTTTAGGATGTTGTTGTCATGGAGGACTGATTGGGTTAATTGATTCCAGTTGAAAAATAAATGCTGCGCTCATTGGCATTCTTTGAGAACTACTGAAGAAGAAGAAAACCCCACTTGTATTCCATATGCTGGGATCCACACTGTGCAGCTGTTGCAAGAGCACATTTTTCACTGGCTGTCTACTGGTTTCCAAAACAATGATTGACAGGCAGCTTAAACTTCTTGAATTCAACCATTATTGGGTTCAAATACACCTTTAGATTTGTGAACAGCCGTCCACAACAACCACAATCCGTAAGGCACAAGTAGCTAAATGAGAGAGCAGCAGTGTGTTTCACATCAATGCACTATGTAGATATGAATAATAAGTGATATCCGTATCGTTGTAGACGACACCACTGCTGTCATCCGTACCGCCAAGCGTTAATTCAAGTTGGATCATCTTTGGATGCCGACAGCAGTCGCACCATTGGAAGACATGGCTTGGACTGTAGCCTACAAAACCCTATACCTGCTCTTTTCCCGCGATCCATCAAACGCATTTGTCCACAACAACTCACAATCTGCTAATCCATCTTAGTGGTCTCTGGGACATCATGTCATCATAGTGGTCTCTGACATCATTAGTGGTCTCTGACATCATAGGGGTCTCTGACATCATTAGTGGTCTCTGACATCATAGTGGTCTCTGACATCATTAGTGGTCTCTGACATCATAGTGGTCTCTGACATCATAGTGGTCTCTGACATCATTAGTAAATCAGTCTCTATCTCTGACATCATAGTGGTCTCTGACATCATAGACTCTGACATCATTAGTGGTCTCTGACATCATTAGTGGTCTCTGACTTCATCTCTGACATCATAGTGGTCTCTGACATCATAGGGGTCTCTGACATCATTAGTGGTCTCTGACATCATAGTGGTCTCTGACATCATAGGGGTCTCTGACATCATTAGTGGTCTCTGACATCATAGTGGTCTCTGACATCATAGTGATCTCTGACATCATAGTGGTCTCTGACATCATAGTGGTCTCTGACATCATTAGTGGTCTCTAACTTCATAGGGGTCTCTGACATCATAGTGGTCTCTGACATCATAGGGGTCTCTGACATCATTAGTGGTCTCTGACATCATTAGTGGTCTCTGACTTCATAGGGGTCTCTGACATCATAGTGGTCTCTGACATCATAGGGGTCTCTGACATCATTAGTGGTCTCTGACATCATAGTGGTCTCTGACATCATAGGGGTCTCTGACATCATTAGTGGTCTCTGACATCATAGTGGTCTCTGACATCATAGTGATCTCTGACATCATAGTGGTCTCTGACATCATAGGGGTCTCTGACATCATTAGTGGTCTCTGACATCATTAGTGGTCTCTGACTTCATAGGGGTCTCTGACATCATAGTGGTCTCTGACATCATAGGGGTCTCTGACATCATTAGTGGTCTCTGACATCATTAGTGGTCTCTGACTTCATAGGGGTCTCTGACATCATAGTGGTCTCTGACATCATAGGGGTCTCTGACATCATTAGTGGTCTCTGACATCATAGTGGTCTCTGACATCATAGGGGTCTCTGACATCATTAGTGGTCTCTGACATCATAGGGGTCTCTGACATCATAGGGGTCTCTGACATCATAGGGGTCTCTGACATCATTAGTGGTCTCTGACATCATTAGTGGTCTCTGACTTCATAGGGGTCTCTGACATCATAGTGGTCTCTGACATCATAGGGGTCTCTGACATCATTAGTGGTCTCTGACATCATAGTGGTCTCTGACATCATAGGGGTCTCTGACATCATAGTGGTCTCTGACATCATAGTGGTCTCTGACATCATAGTGGTCTCTGACTTGTGGTCAGACTCACTCAGGTGGAACAAACTTAAACTTGCTCCTTTTTTCAATGTTGATTTGAACGTCACTGAGAAAAAAGAGAAGTAATCATCCATTTTTTCCAAAGTAACTGTAATCTGATCCCAGTATTTTTGCTGGTAACGTAACGGATTACGGTTAGCGTTTTTTGTAATCCCTTACATGTAACGGATTACTCCTCGACCCTGATCACCTGATACATACCTGATGTTTAGCAATGTAAAATATAATATTCACAGGACAGTTCAGTCACTACACTATACCCTACACTATATCCTGCATTAAACATATTGGAAGTGATGCTGCATCTGATATCAAATCAAACATCAGATCTAACCAAACCAGCTGTGCTCTGAGATGTGACCTAAAGGTGCAATACTACCCTCAACTGGTGGACAGGGAGAGTTACAATACAATGGCTCAAGTAACCAGACAGAGGAAGAGGAGTTTGCGATCACGCTTTTGACTCTCTTGCTCCCCCTGCTGTTCAAATAGTGATAACATAAATAATAATGACCTGGTATTTATTTAGATTGATAAAGTGGTAACTAAATAATAATTACAATGTACTTCTTTGTTTCTTTGGGACTCATTGCACAAGCATAACTCGGCACCATTGTAACCAAGTCTTTGAAGTAAATACCAGCCAGTATGGCGGCAGGTAGCCTCCTGGTTAGAGCGATGGACTTGTAACTGAAAGGTTGCAAGATTGAATCCCTGAGCTGACAAGGTAAACAAAAACTGTCCTTCTGCCCCTGAACAAGTTAACCTACCGTTCCTAGGCTGTCATTGTAAATAATAATTTTTTCTTAACTGACTTGTCTAGATAAATAAAGGTAAAATGAAAAAAAAAAATAAAGTGCCCATTGGTACCAGGTACATGCCAGACAATTTCTGTACTGTAAAATAAAGTGCCCATTGGTACCAGGTACATGCCAGACAATTTCTGTACTGTAAAATAAAGTGCCCATTGGTATCAGGTACATGCCAGACAATTTCTGTACTGTAAAATAAAGTGCCCATTGGTACCAGGTACATGCTGGACAATTTATGTACTGTAAAATAAAGTGCCCATTGGTACCAGGTACATGCTGGACAATTTCTGCACTGTAAAATAAAGTGCTACCCACATGGCGCTCTACTCTACAAGGAATCAAGAGATACCAACATAGTGATGCTGTGGTAACTACTTGTAATATGTTGTCTTTAGCCTCATGGCATTGATATACTGCAACAAGACATTAAGATTTCAGACATTCTGTGAGTAATTGTATCACATCTAAGGATGAGTTTTAATTTAATCTCATTGTTTTTCATCCTTTTCTCTACATAGTGCACTACCCCTTTCTCTACATAGTGCACTACCCTTTTCTCTACATAGTGCACTACCCCTTTCTCTACATAGTGCACTACCCTTTTATCTACATAGTGCACTACCCCTTTCTCTACATAGTGCACTACCCCTTTCTCTACATAGTGCACTACCCCTTTCTCTACATAGTGCACTACCCCTTTCTCTACATAGTGCACTACCCCTTTCTCTACATAGTGCACTACCCCTTTCTCTACATAGTGCACTACCCCTTTCTCTACATAGTGCACTACCCCTTTCTCTACATAGTGCACTACCCCTTTCTCTACATAGTGCACTACCCCTTTCTCTACATAGTGCACTACCCCTTTCTCTACATAGTGCACTACCCTTTCTCTACATAGTGCACTACCCTTTTCTCTACATAGTGCACTACCCTTTTCTCTACATAGTGCACTACCCTTTTCTCTACATAGTGCACTACCCTTTTCTCTTTCTCTACATAGTGCACTACCCCTTTCTCTACATAGTGCACTACCCCTTTCTCTACATAGTGCACTACCCTTTTCTCTACATAGTGCACTACCCTTTTCTCTACATAGTGCACTACCCTTTTCTCTACATAGTGCACTACCCCTTTCTCTACATAGTGCACTACCCCTTTCTCTACATAGTGCACTACCATTTTCTCTACATAGTGCACTACCCTTTTCTCTACATAGTGCACTACCCTTTTCTCTACATAGTGCACTACCCTTTTCTCTACATAGTGCACTACCCTTTTCTCTACATAGTGCACTACCCCTTTCTCTACATAGTGCACTACTTTCTGAGCCAGTTCCCCAAAAGCATCTGAAGGCTAAGTTAGAAGCATAGGATCCTATGGTTTCAACAATGAACTATGGTTCTAACGATGAACTATGGTTCTAACAATTAACTATGGTTCTAATGATGAACTGTAGTTATAACAATTAACTATGGTTCTAATGATGAACTGTAGTTATAACAATTAACTATGGTTCTAACAATGAATTATAGTTCTAACGATTAACTATGGTTCTGATGATGAACTATGGTTCTAAAGATTAACTACGGTTCTAACGATTAACTATGGTTCTAACAATGAATTATAGTTCTAACAATTAACTATGGTTCTAATGATTAACTATGGTTCTAACAATGAATTATAGTTCTAACAATTAACTATGGTTCTAATGATAAATTATAGATCTAATGATGTACAATGGTTCTAACAATGAACTATGGCTCTAACGGCCTTAAGATGCTTTTGGGAAACCGGGCACGGTCAATAATAGAGCACCATCAGACCCAGGTCAATAATAGAACACTATCAGACCCAGGTCAATAATAGAGCACCATCAGACCCAGGTCAATAATAGAGCACCATCAGACCCAGGTCAATAATAGAGCACCATCAGAACCAGGTCAATAATAGAGCACCATCAGACCCAGGTCAATAATAGAGCACCATCAGAACCAAGTCAATAATAGAGCACCATCAGACCCAGGTCAATAATAGAGCACCATCAGACCCAGGTCAATAGTAGAGCACCATCATACCCTGGTCAATAGTAGAGCACCATCAGACCCAGGTCAATAGTAGAGCACCATCAGACCCAGGTCAATAATAGAGCACCATCAGACCCAGGTCAATAATAGAGCACCATCAGACCCAGGTCAATAATAGAGCACCATCAGAACCAGGTCAATAATAGAGCACCATCAGACCCAGGTCAATAATAGAGCACCATCAGACCCAGGTCAATAATAGAGCACCATCAGAACCAGGTCAATAATAGAGCACCATCAGACCCAGGTCAATAATAGAGCACCATCAGAACCAGGTCAATAATAGAGCACCATCAGAACTAGGTCAATAATAATAATAGAGCACCATCAGACCCAGGTCAATAATAGAGCACCATCAGAACCAGGTCAATAATAGAGCACCATCAGACCCAGGTCAATAATAGAGCACCATCAGACCCAGGTCAATAATAGAGCACCATCAGACCCAGGTCAATAATAGAGCACCATCAGACCCAGGTCAATAGAGCACCATAGAGCACCATCAGACCCAGGTCAATAATAGAGCACCATCAGACCCAGGTCAATAATAGAGCACCATCAGAACCAGGTCAATAATAGAGCACCATCAGACCCAGGTCAATAATAGAGCACCATCAGACCCAGGTCAATAATAGAGCACCATCAGACCCAGGTCAATAATAGAGCACCATCAGACCCAGGTCAATAATAGAGCACCATCAGACCCAGGTCAATAATAGAGCACCATCAGACCCAGGTCAATAATAGAGCACCATCAGACCCAGGTCAATAATAGAGCACCATCA
This sequence comes from Oncorhynchus gorbuscha, assembly GCF_021184085.1. Taxonomy (NCBI): domain Eukaryota; kingdom Metazoa; phylum Chordata; class Actinopteri; order Salmoniformes; family Salmonidae; genus Oncorhynchus; species Oncorhynchus gorbuscha. The sequence continues at coordinate 13,882,719 of NC_060184.1, forward strand.
GACCCAGGTCAATAATAGAGCACCATCAATAATAGACCCAGGTCAATCAATAATAGAGCACCATCAGACCCAGGTCAATAATAGAGCACCATCAGACCCAGGTCAATAATAGAGCACCATCAGACCCAGGTCAATAATAGAGCACCATCAGACCCAGGTCAATAATAGAGCACCATCAGACCCAGGTCAATAATAGAGCACCATCAGACCCAGGTCAATAATAGAGCACCATCAGAACCAATAATAGAGTCAGATCAATAATAGAGCACCATCAGACCCAGGTCAATAATAGAGCACCATCAGACCCAGGTCAATAATAGAGCACCATCAGAACCAGGTCAATAATAGAGCACCATCAGAACCAATAATAGAGCACCATCAGAACTAGTCAATAATAGAGCACCATCAGAACCAGGTCAATAATAGAGCACCATCAGAACCAGGTCAATAATAGAGCACCATCAGAAGGTCAATAATAGAGCACCATCAGAACCAGTCAATAATAGAGCACCATCAGACCCAGGTCAATAATAGAGCACCATCAGACCCAGGTCAATAATAGAGCACCATCAGAACCAGGTCAATAATAGAGCACCATCAGACCCAGGTCAATAATCAGAGGTCACACCATCAGACCCAGGTCAATAATAGAGCACCATCAGACCCAGGTCAATAATAGAGCACCATCAGAACCAGGTCAATAATAGAGCACCATCAGACCCAGGTCAATAATAGAGCACCATCAGACCCAGGTCAATAATAGAGCACCATCAGACCCAGGTCAATAATAGAGCACCATCAGACCCAGGTCAATAATAGAGCACCATCAGAACCAGGTCAATAATAGAGCACCATCAGACCCAGGTCAATAATAGAGCACCATCAGACCCAGGTCAATAATAGAGCACCATCAGAACCAGGTCAATAATAGAGCACCATCAGAACTAGGTCAATAATAGAGCACCATCAGACCCAGGTCAATAATAGAGCACCATCAGAACTAGGTCAATAATAGAGCACCATCAGACCCAGGTCAATAATAGAGCACCATCAGACCCAGGTCAATAATAGAGCACCATCAGAACCAGGTCAATAATAGAGCACCATCAGACCCAGGTCAATAATAGAGCACCATCAGAACCAGGTCAATAATAGAGCACCATCAGACCCAGGTCAATAATAGAGCACCATCAGACCCAGGTCAATAGTAGAGCACCATCAGACCCAGGTCAATAATAGAGCACCATCAGACCCAGGTCAATAATAGAGCACCATCAGACCCAGGTCAATAATAGAGCACCATCAGACCCAGGTCAATAATAGAGCACCATCAGACCCAGGTCAATAATAGAGCACCATCAGACCCAGGTCAATAATAGAGCACCATCAGACCCAGGTCAATAATAGAGCACCATCAGACCCAGGTCAATAATAGAGCACCATCAGAACCAGGTCAATAATAGAGCACCATCAGACCCAGGTCAATAATAGAGCACCATCAGAACCAGGCACCATCAAGGTCAATAATAGAGCACCATCAGACCCAGGTCAATAATAATAGCACCATCAGAACTAGGTCAATAATAGAGCACCATCAGACCCAGGTCAATAATAGAGCACCATCAGAACTAGGTCAATAATAGAGCACCATCAGACCCAGGTCAATAATAGAGCACCATCAGAACTAGGTCAGGTCAGACCCATAATAGAGCACCATCAGAACCAGGTCAATAATAGAGCACCATCAGACCCAGGTCAATAATAGAGCACCATCAGACCCAGGTCAATAATAGAGCACCATCAGACCCAGGTCAATAATAGAGCACCATCAGAACTAGGTAAATAATAGAGCACCATCAGACCCAGGTCAATAATAGAACACTATCAGACCCAGGTCAATAATAGAGCACCATCAGACACAGGTCAATAATAGAGCACCATCAGAACTAGGTCTATAATAGAGCACCATCAGAACTAGGTCTATAATAGAGCACCATCAGAACCAGGTCAATAATAGAACACTATCAGACCCAGGTCAATAATAGAACACTATCAGACCCAGGTCAATAATAGAGCACCATCAGACCCAGGTCAATAATAGAACACTATCAGACCCAGGTCAATAATAGAGCACCATCAGACCCAGGTCAATAATAGAACACTATCAGACCCAGGTCAATAATAGAACACTATCAGACCCAGGTCAATAATAGAGCACCATCAGACCCAGGTCAATAATAGAGCACCATCAGAACTAGGTCTATAATAGAGCACCATCAGAACTAGGTCTATAATAGAGCACCATCAGACCCAGGTCAATAATAGAACACTATCAGACCCAGGTCAATAATAGAACACTATCAGACCCAGGTCAATAATAGAACACTATCAGACCCAGGTCAATAATAGAGCACCATCAGACCCAGGTCAATAATAGAGCACCATCAGAACTAGGTCTATAATAGAGCACCATCAGAACTAGGTCTATAATAGAGCACCATCAGAACTAGGTCTATAATAGAGCACCATCAGACCCAGGTCAATAATAGAGCACCATCAGAACTAGGTCTATCATAGAGCACCATCAGAACTAGGTCTATAATAGAGCACCATCAGAACTAGGTCTATAATAGAGCACCATCAGAACTAGGTCTATAATAGAGCACCATCAGACCCAGGTCAATAATAGAGCACCATCAGAACTAGGTCTATAATAGAGCACCATCAGAACTAGGTCTATAATAGAGCACCATCAGAACTAGGTCTATAATAGAGCACCATCAGAACTAGGTCTATAATAGAGCACCATCAGAACTAGGTCAATAATAGAGCACCATCAGAACTAGGTCTATAATAGAGCACCATCAGAACTAGGTCTATAATAGAGCACCATCAGAACTAGGTCTATAATAGAGCACCATCAGAACTAGGTCAATAATAGAGCACCATCAGAACTAGGTCTATAATAGAGCACCATCAGAACTAGGTCTATAATAGAGCACCATCAGAACTAGGTCTATAATAGAGCACCATCAGAACTAGGTCAATAATAGAGCACCATCAGAACTAGGTCAATAATAGAGCACCATCAGAACTAGGTCAATAATAGAGCACCATCAGAACTAGGTCTATAATAGAGCACCATCAGACCATCAGAACCAGGTCAATAATAGAGCACTGTATAGGGAAAAAGGTTCCATATGAGACGCACCCTCTTTCTGCTGCCGGCGATAGTGGGTGTGACTCTGGAAACCTCAACCCCAGACTGCTTGGTTGTGTCTGGCTCTGTCACCCTCCCCCAGGCCAGTGTCAACACCCTCCCAATGCACACACTCACTTAGCCAGTCAAATCAAATTAAATCAAATCTAATTGTATTTGTCACATGCGCCGAATACTACAGGTGTTGACCTTACAGTGAAATGCAACAAAGTCATTTTAAAACATTTTGGTGGAAAAGTTAACAAATAATTAAGGAGCAACAATAAAATAAGAGTAGCGAGGCTATTTACAGGGAGTACAGAGTTCATCTGTGGGGGCACCGGTTAGTCCAGGTAATTGAGGTAATATGTACATGTAGGTAGAGGTAACACCCTCCACAAGCACAGGTTCACACTTCCAGTATGGCCTTTCCAGAGGTTCACACTTCCAGTATGGCCTTTCCAGAGGTTCAAACTTCCAGTCAGGCCTTTCCAGAGGTTCACACTTCCAGTCAGGCCTTTCCAGAGGTTCACACTTCCAGTGAGGCCTTTCCAGACGAAACAGTTAGTTATACATTAAGTTTAGGGAGGTGGAACTTACATTTTGAAACTGAGAGAGAAATAATAAACTACTTTAGCGATGTTGCTGTTTGTCCCTGACATTGTATAGGTAGTAACGTTTCTGAAAAAGTTGGTCTCAAAAATCGGAATAATAAAACCAAACAAAGCAAAGGGGTAGCTTCAGTTTCTGCTTCAGTGTTTTAATGAATCCATCTGAATCTATACCCATCCTCTCCATTGGATTCCATTTTCTCTAAAAGCCCTTCAGTGTTTTAATGAATCCATCTGAATCTATACCCATCCTCTCCATTGGATTCCATTTTCTCTAAAAGCCCTTCAGTGTTTTAATGAATCCATCTGAATCTATACCCATCCTCTCCATTGGATTCCATTTTCTCTAAAAGCCCTTCAGTGTTTTAAGGAATCCATCTGAATCTATACCCATCCTCTCCATTGGATTCCATTTTCTCTAAAAGCCCTTCAGTGTTTTAATGAATCCATCTGAATCTATACCCATCCTCTCCATTGGATTCCATTTTCTCTAAAAGCCCTTCAGTGTTTTAATGAATCCATCTGAATCTATACCCATCCTCTCCATTGGATTCCATTTTCTCTAAAAGCCCTTCAGTGTTTTAATGAATCCATCTGAATCTATACCCATCCTCTCCATTGGATTCCATTTTCTCTAAAAGCCCTTCAGTGTTTTAATGAATCCATCTGAATCTATACCCATCCTCTCCATTGGATTCCATTTTCTCTAAAAGCCCTATATGAAAGGAGGAGTACTGATCCAGGATCAGGTCTCCCCTGTCCAAGTAGTCATATTCATTGTGATCTTCAAAGCCAAACTGATCCTGAATTAGCACTCCTACTCTGAGACGCTTGATACATACGGTGCCCGGTCTTAAGGTCACAGGGGCATGTGACTGCCATGTCCCTTGTCCGGCACCTTCAGTGTTCTTCAACCCTGGAGGTGTGCATTCTTCACGCCCCGGCAGGCAGAGCAACAACACCCCCCGAAAACCAGTGGACCTCTCACCTTACCCTGGGAACTGATCGATGGGCAGAGTTCAAAGTTCAGAGTGTTAGCTTGAAATAAGGGTTAAGATGAAAGAAACAAAAGTAAAGAGCATAATATCGTAACAGGAGAGGGAGAGAGAGAAAGAGAGAGAGCGAGAGAGAGAGAGAGAGAGAGAGAGAGAGAGAGAGAGAGAGAGAGAGAGAGAGAGAGAAAGGGGGAGAGAGAGAGAAAGAGAGAGAGAGAGAGAGAGAGAGAGAGAGAGAGAGAGAGAGAGAGAGAGAGAGAGAGAGAGAGAGAGAGAGAGAGAGAGAGAGAGAGAGAGAGAGAGAGAGAGAGAGAGAGAGAGAGAGAGAGAGAGAGAGAAAGGGGAGAGAGAGAGAGAGGGAGAGAGAGAGAGAGAGAGAGAGAGAGAGAGAGAGAGAGAGAGAGAGAGAGAGAGAGAGAGAGAGAGAGCTAGAGAGAGAGAGAGAGAGAGAGAGAGAGAGAGAGAGAGAGAGAGAGAGAGAGAGAGAGAGAGAGAGAGAGAGAGAGAGAACATCATCACAACACTGCATATATATATATATGTCTTTATTCTTTTGGAAGTGTAATGTTTACTGTTCATTTTTTATTGTTTATTTTATTGTTTATTTCACTTTAATTTATGAAACATATGTTTCCCATGCCAATAAAGCCCTTAACTTGAAATTGAAATTGAATTTAGAAGCTGTAAAGTGGCTCAATTTTGGGACCTATCAGTTTATTGTCAGTTCGATATAATTTCAATATCACGTCAATATCAAGTAAATATCACGTATTTATTAGATCAATATAAAGTCTTTATCAGTTATTATAACATCAATATCACGTCTTTATTAGGTCAAAATCACATCATTACTATGTCAATATCAGGTCAAATTATTATTATTATTTTTTTGTTTTTTAAATTTTAATTTTACCCTTTTTTTCTCCCCAATTTTGTGGTATCCAATTGTTGTAGTAGCTACTATCTTGTCTCATCGCTACAACTCCCGTACGGGCTCGGGAGAGATGAAGGTTGAAAGTCATGCGTCCTCCGATACACAACCCAACCAAGCCGCAACGCATCCAACCCGGAAGACAGCCGCACTGCGCCGGAGAAAACACCGTGCACCTGGCCACCTTGGCTAGCGCACACTGCGCCCAGCCAGCCACAGGAGTCGCTGGTGCGCAATGAGACAAGGACACCACTACAGACCAAGCGCTCCCTAACCCGGGCGATGCTAGGCCAATTGTGAGTCGTAACCAGTCGCGGCCGGTTACGACAGAGCCTGGGCGCGAACCCAGAGTCTCTGATGGCACAGCTGGCACTGCAGTACAGCGCCCTTAACCACTGCGCCACCCGGGAGGTGGTCAATTTCAAGTCAATATCAGGCATTTACTAAGTCAAAATCCTACTATTTCAATCCCTGAGTTGACAAGGTAAAAACCTGTCATTCTGCCCCTAAACAAGGCAGTTAACACCCTGTTCCTAGGCCTTCATTGTAAATCATATTTTGTTCTTAACTGACTTGCCTAGATAAATGAAGGTTAAAGTAAAAATTGAAATGCATGCAAAACGTGGTCTATTTCACACCTTGCAGGGTTAATTCACATATAGACCTAGATCTCGGAGGGCATGTTGTCCGGTCCTCTGGCAGTCTCTATGGGGGTGCCACAGGGTTTAATTCTCGGGCCGACTCTTTTCTCTGTATATATCAATGATGTTGCTCTTGCTGCGGGCGATTCCCTGATCCACCTCTACGCAGACAACACCATTGTATACACTTTCGGCCCATCATTGGACACTGTGCTATCTAACCTCCAATCGAGCTTCAATGCCATACAACACTCCTTCCGTGGCCTCCAACTGCTCTTAAACACTAGTAAAACCAAATGCATGCTTTTCAACCGATCGCTGCCTGCACCCGCATGCCCGACTAGCATCACCACACTGGATGGCTCCGACCTTGAATATGTGGACACCTATAAGTACCTAGGTGTCTGGCTAGACTGCAAACTCTCCTTCCAGACCCATATCAAACATCTCCAATCGAAAATCAAATCAAGAATCGGCTTTCTATTCCGCAACAAAGCCTCCTTCACTCACGCTGCCAAGCTTACCCTAGTAAAACTGACTATCCTACCGATCCTCGACTTCGGCGACGTCATCTACAAAATTGCTTCCAACACTCTACTCAGCAAACTGGATGCAGTTTATCACAGTGCCATCCGTTTTGTCACTAAAGCACCTTATACTACCCACCACTGCGACTTGTATGCTCTAGTCGGCTGGCCCTCGCTACATATTCGTCGCCAGACCCACTGGCTTCAGGTCATCTACAAGGCCATGCTAGGCAAAGCTCTGCCTTATCTCAGCTCACTGGTCACGATGGCAACACCCATCCGTAGCACGCGCTCCAGCAGGTGTATCTCATTGATCATCCCTAAAGCCAACACCTCATTCGGCCGCCTTTCGTTCCAGTACTCTGCTGCCTGTGACTGGAACGATTTGCAAAAATCGCTGAAGTTGGAGACTTTTATCTCCCTCACCAACTTCAAACATCAGCTAGCTGAGCAGCTAACCGATCGCTGCAGCTGTACATAATCTATTGGTAAATAGCACACCCATTTTCACCTACCTCATCCCCACAGTTTTTATTTATTTACTTTTCTGCTCTTTTGCACACCAATATCTCTACCTGTACATGATCATTTATCACTCCAGTGTTAGTCTGCAATATTATAATTATTCGCCTACCTCCTCATGCCTTTTGCACACATTGTATATAGACTCCCCTTTTTTTCTCTGTGTTATTGACTTGTTAATTGTTTACTCCATGTGTAACTCTGTGTTGTCTGTTCACACTGCTATGCTTTATCTTGGCCAGGTCACAGTTGCAAATGAGAACCTGTTCTCAACTAGCCTACCTGGTTAAATAAAGGTGAAATAAATAAAATAAAAAAATCTCTTGTAAATAAATCAACCGTTTGGGAGCACAAAAGGTGCGGTAAAGGAGGGTGATATGCATTTTAATAAAATGTCTATGATTACTTAACACCTCCAGTTTAAGAGAATGGTTTCAAAAACAATGGTCTCTAAAACAAACCTTACGCGTGCCGCCGGCCTCCATAAACCCCCCCTCCTTTTCTTGACCAGCGCAGCTTGACCCTGTCCACATATCGGCACGTGCTATTTCACACTTGAAAAGCAAATGGTTCGAAAGGAGAAACACAGTTGCAGAACGAAGGATGTCAGAGAGGATAAGTACATTCGTAGGCCTAAATTAATTGTAAAGATTGGCCTGTAGGTTGAGATGATTCAATTGTTTTGATCATATTGATGTTTCGTTTTTAATAATATATATATACAAAAAATAGCTAATAACAATATTGTATTCCTCTTCCTGTTGTGTAGAATACGCTTGAACACGCTTGCACTTGTGTAAATAAACGTTTAATCAAAAATGTATTATGAATCAAAATTAGGCCAAGCCCCTATTCACACAACTGACATGGCTAATATTATTTATAATTCTGAGACGTTTACAATATCCCACAACAAAAGTTACACCTATTCTAAAACATGGCCACTCTGGGCTCCGAGAGTGACCATATGCTGCAGGTTTGCCAAAGTGTGACTTGACTGACACCTCACCACCGTGGCGCATGGACATGTTGGGTAGTGTCAATGCGCAATTTGACACGAGCACCATGGCCCGATATATAGAATGCGTCTGACTCGACTTTGTGATCACTCTCAATCGCAAACTCTCAGAGGATTTGCTCGGGACACTCTATCATCAGAAACCATGGAGAATATAATCTCTCATTGTGGATTAACTGGCGCAATCACCAGAGGAAACTCTGTTCAACAGCCCGCTAATTTGTGGAGACCTTGGGATGCCAAAGCAGGCAGGGAATGCAGGGCCGCGACACACATGGTTAGTACAGACTACTTTCAAAACTAAATTATTCGTGTCAATAGTTTGTAGAGGAATTCAGTTTGATGTTTCATAGGTTTAGCTATAGTGGACGAAATGCTAACATGATTGTCTTTCTTTATCCCCTCGCAGCCTTACACAAAGACCATTAGAGGATTTCCAGACATCAAACACTGCAAGAGTCCTCAGATCACTCACCCAGTAAAGTAAGTGAAATTACCTCAGTAATATCACCAACATACACAGGCTACATTATTAAATATATGCGTCTCTGTTTATGCGTAATGGTGATTGAGATGGGCATTCTCTCCATATCCGTTCTCTACTATGTATTTCCCATTCAAACTCCTAACGTGAGACCGTTTTGTTCTCTAGGTTGTTCTGGCCCAAATCGAGATGCTTCGATTATCTGTACCAGGATGCAGAGATGCTTCTGCGCAACTACCCAGTCCAAGCAACCATCTGCCTCTACGAAGACTCGAGCAGTGATGATGATGAGGACGATAGTGATGATGACGATGAAGAAGACAGCGTGAATGAGCTGAATTTGTAAAAATCCCTTTCTCTCCAATTGAAAAAACACTGAATGTATATTTTAATATGAAATTATAATATATTGGTGCATAATTTATTTTTTGTAAATATCTGTAAATATGCCATATGACTAACGAATGACACATTTGTTAGGGTAAACAGCATTTTATCATTTATATTTCAGAATGGTCTACCTTTATTTAATTTTATATCAATGTTGTAATAAAACAGTTATAAACTCAACAATGAGCTCCTTGAATCTGTGGATAGGTTGGTTCTTCTTCAACAATCCTTCTAAAAGGTTTATTTTGAGAACTAAATATCTTCCTTCGATTAGTTTAATTGACTTTGCTATCTATTATGTCCACCACTACCTTTAATCAAATTCTATTCTAGCCTCTTGATCAAAAGAGTAATGAGATCTAGGGGCACAACTTTCACTGGGGACAGGGGGACATGCCTCCCCACATTCTGAAATTGCATTTTTGTCCTACCCCCAGTTTTATCATTGGAATGTGTTACAAAACGAGGAAATGCAGACGCCTCCAAGCAGCCAGGTAGGCTGTTTGGCGTGTTTATCTGACTGGATAGATTTTAAAAAATATATATTTATATATTTATGTCACCCCACTTCCAAAACCAAAGTTTCGCCCCTGATCAGATATGTAATTTGGCTGAATACAAAATCTATGAACACTGTGCATTTATTAGGACCTCTGGTCTAGTATGTTCCCATGACAAAGATTCTCTCTCATATGTATTGATTCACACAAGACAGATGTTCATTCAAAAATAAAGACGAGTGGTTTCATTGAACACTGACAGTGATCATTGAGGTGTAAGCTACAGTCGAGGAATGATCTGAGACCAAGGTTACATACATCACTTGGACTGTTGGCCAAGAGCACGTGTGACAGTGTCAGTGTCGCTTACCACTTCCTCTCGTAAAACAACAAAGTGCATAAACAAACAGACTCTCAGTGAGCATGAAAACTCCCTCCTCATTAATGCCAAATGTGTGAGCGCCAAATGTTCGGAATGCACACTGTCCCTATTAAAAGTAATAGACCTAATATTTGTAATTATGTCTCACAGAGTCACATCAGAATCAGACATTCATCCATGTATATCAAATGTCAAATTTAGAAGTTGTTGCAAAATTCTGATTTTAAAGTGTTTAAGGTTAAGTTTAGGTATTAACTCTGAAATCTTAAGGTTAGACATTAACTTCACATTTTTAAGGTTAGGGTTAAGTTTAGACATTAACCCTGAATGATTAAGCTAAGGGTTAAGTTTAGACATTAACCCTGAATGATTAAGCTAAGGGTTAAGGTTAGACATTAACTTCACATTTTTAAGGTTAGGGTTAAGGTTAGACATTAACCCTGAATGATTAAGCTAAGGGTTAAGGTTAGACATTAACTTCACATTTTTAAGGTTAGGGTTAAGGTTAGACATTAACCCTGAATGATTAAGCTAAGGGTTAAGGTTAGACATTAACTTCACATTTTTAAGGTTAGGGTTAAGGTTAGACATTAACCCTGAATGATTAAGCTAAGGGTTAAGGTTAGACATTAACTTCACATTTTTAAGGTTAGGGTTAAGTTTAGACATTAACCCTGAATGATTAAGCTAAGGGTTAAGGTTAGACATTAACTTCACATTTTTAAGGTTAGGGTTAAGTTTAGACATTAACCCTGAATGATTAAGCTAAGGGTTAAGTTTAGACATTAAACCTGCATGATTAAGGTAAGGGTAAAGGTTTGGGATAGGCTTATTAAAACTAACATCACAAAAACAACTTTTTATCTCTGGATTCAAACTTTGAATCAAAGGCAAATGTTTACACCCATCCACCATCCACCATCCACATTTACATTCATTTGTATTGTATGTGAACTACTGTCATTGCCATTAGGACTCATTAGATAATAAATATGAAACATTTAGCATGATATTACATGTGGACAGTAGATTTATAAAATCATAGTAGCCACCCCGATGTCCACTATAGAGGACATTTATTAACATCCTGATGTCCACTACAGAGGACATTTATTAACATCCTGATGTCCACTACAGAGGACATTTATTAACATCCTGATGTCACCTATAGAGGACATTTATTAACATCCTGATGTCCACTATAGAGGACATTTATTCACATCCTGATGTCCACTATAGAGGACATTTATTAACATCCTGATGTCCACTATAGAGGACATTTATTAACATCCTGATGTCCACTATAGAGGACATTTATTAACATCCTGATGTCCACTACAGAGGACATTTATTAACATCCTGATGTCCACTACAGAGGACATTTATTGACAAGCTCTTATTTAGCTCTTATTTAATGTGAAAAAATATTACACTGCTCTGAAAACTCCCCCAAACTATACCTGAGATATTTACTGATTAGAAACTATTTGAATATCAAACTCACAATTTTTTTTTTTACATTTCACACTTACAATCAAATATGCTAATGGTGATGGGAACCATTTTGAAGAACTAGAAAGAAAAAATGATCCAGGTCCCACTTGAAAAGCCCAGAATGTTCTCTCACAGGTACAACGGGACCTAACACAGCGGCATGTATTGCCTTAGAGATGCAGACCAAAATCAAATGTCCATTAAAGAGGACAAAAATGAACAGCTGGGTCGCAGGAATCTATTAAAATTATATTTGTGGCCTGGAAATTGAAATAGTTAAGTAAGACTTTCCATTGTTTCAAATGATTGCATGTCTATAGCCTATACTTATGAATAACAGGACATTTCACAGATATATTCTTTCTGAGTGTGCACATGCGTCTAGCCTACTCATGTTACTGGCAATGTGAACTTTTCATCCACTATCACATTTTTCCCATGGTTTGGTGTAATGTTCAAGATAACACTGTCAATGGGTGGGTGTTGCTTATCCAGGTGTGAAGAATGCACACCTTCAGTGGTGTGAGCTGCATGAGCTAAATCATGACTTCACACGCCCATTCAACTTCTGACCTGATGATGAATATATCAATGTGGGCATAACACATAACAAATTCTTGAGAAAAGATTAATACATACAGTATATATGATAATTCAACCCCCTCCCCTCTCACTCTGGCTCTCTTTGTCTCTAAGTCTCTCTCTCTCTCTCAATTAAATTCAAAGGGGCTTTATTGGCATGGGAAACATGCTTACATTGCCAAAGCGTGTGGAATAGATCATAAACAAAGTGAAATAAACAATCAGAAATTAACTGTAAACATTACACTCCAAAAATGTTTTTAAAGAAAATAAACATTTAAAATGTTATATTGTTTGGCTATGTATAGTGTTGTAACAATGCACAATAGTTAAAGTAAGAAAGGGAAAATAAATAGACTGTTACGGTTTTCTATCAAAAGAGAGGAGGACCAAAATGTAGCGTGGTTATTTTGATTCATGGTTCTTTAAAAAAGAAACTACACATCAAATCAAATCAAATTTATATAGCCCTTCGTACCTCAGCTGATATCTCAAAGTGCTGTACAGAAACACAGCCTAAAACCCCAAACAGCAAGCAATGCAGGTGTAGAAGCTGGCGATGATGTTGGCGATGGAAAAACTCCCTAGAAAGGCCAAAACCTAGGAAGAAACCTAGAGAGGAACCAGGCTATATGGGGTGGCCAGTCCTCTTCTGGCTGTGCCAAGTGGAGATTATAACAGAACATGGCCAAGATGTTCAAATGTTCATAAATGACCAGCATGGTCAAATAATAGTAAGGCAGAACAGTTGAAACTGGAGCAGCAGCATGGCCAGGTGGACTGGGGACAGCAAGGAGTCATCATGTCAGGTAGTCCTGGGGCATGGTCCTAGGGCTCAGGTCCTCCGAGAAAGAGAAAGAAAGAAGGAGAGAATTAGAGAACGCACACTTAGATTCACACAGGACACCGAATAGGACAGGAGAAGTACTCCAGATATAACAAACTGACCCTAGCCCCCCGACACAAACTACTGCAGCATAAATACTGGAGGCTGAGACAGGAGGGGTCAGGAGACACTGTGGCCCCATCTGAGGACACCCCCGGACAGGGCCAAACAGGAAGGATTTAACCCCACCCACTTTGCCAAAGCACAGCCCCCACACCACTAGGGGGATATCTTCAACCACCAACTTACCATCCTGAGACAAGGCTGAGTATAGCCCACAAAGAACTCCGCCACGGCACAACCCAAGGGGGGGGGCGCCAACGCAGACAGGATGACCACAACAGTGAATCAACCCACTCAGGTGACGCACCCCCTGCAGGGACGGCATGAGAGAGCCCCGGTAAGCCAGTGACTCAGCCCCTGTAATAGGGTTAGAGGCAGAGAATCCCAGTGGAAAGAGGGGAACCGGCCAGGCAGAGAAAGCAAGGGCGGTTCGTTGCTCCAGAGCCTTTCCGTTCACCTTCCCACTCCTGGGCCAGACTACACTCAATCATATGACCCACTGAAGAGATGAGTCTTCAGTAAAGACTTAAAGGTTGAGACCGAGTTTGCGTCTCTGACATGGGTAGGCAGACCGTTCCATAAAAATGGAGCTCTATAGGAGAAAGCCCTGCCTCCAGCTGTTTGCTTAGAAATTCTAGGGACAATTAGGAGGCCGGCGTCTTGTGACCGTAGCGTACGTGTAGGTATGTACGGCAGGACCAAATCAGAGAGATAGGTAGGAGCAAGCCCATGTAATGCTTTGTAGGTCAGCAGTAAAACCTTGAAATCAGCCCTTGCTTTGACAGGAAGCCAGTGTAGAGAGGCTAGCACTGGAGTAATATGATCATTTTTTTTGGTTCTAGTCAGGATTCTAGCAGCCATATTTAGCACTAACTGGAGTTTATTTAGTGCTTTATCCGGGTAGCCGGAAAGTAGAGCATTGCAGTAGTCTAACCTAGAAGTGACAAAAGCATGGATTAATTTTTCTGCATAATTTTTGGACAGAAATTTTCTGATTTTTGCAATATTACGTAGATGGAAAAAAGCTGTCCTCGAAATGGTCTTGATATGTTCTTCAAAAGAGAGATCAGGGTCCAGAGTAACGCCGAGGTCCTTCACAGTTTTATTAGAGACGACTGTACAACCATTTAGATTAATTGTCAGATTCAACAGAAGATCTCTTTGTTTCTTGGGACCTAGAACAATCATCTCTGTTTTGTCCGAGTTTAATAGTAGAATGTTTGCAGCCATCCACTTCCTTATGTCTGAAACACATGCTTCTAGCGAGGGCAATTTTGTGGCTTCACCATGTTTCATTGAAATGTACAGCTGTGTGTCATCCGCATAGCAGTGAAAGTTAACATTATGTTTTCGAATAACATCCCCAAGAGGTAAAATGTATAGTGAAAACAATAGTGGTCCTAAAACGGAACCTTGAGGAACACCGAAATCTACAGTTGATTTGTCAGAGGACAAACCATTCACAGAGACAAACTGATATCTTTCCGACAGATAAGATCTAAACCAGGCCAGAACATGTCCGTGTAGACCAATTTGGGTTTCTAATCTCTCCAAAAGAATGTGGTGATCGATGGTATCAAAAGCAGCACTAAGGTCTAGGAGCACGAGGACAGATGCAGAGCCTCAGTCCGATGCCATTAAAATGTAATTTACCACCTTCACAAGTGCCGTCTCAGTGCTATGATGGGGTCTAAAACCAGACTGAAGCATTTCATATACATTGTTTGTCTTCAGGAAGGCAGTGAGTTGCTGCGCAACAGCCTTCTCTAAAATGTTTGAGAGGAATGGAAGATTCGATATAGGCCGATAGTTTTTTATATTTTCTGGGTCAAGGTTTGGCTTTTTCAAGAGAGGCTTTATTACTGCCACTTTTAGTGAGTTTGGTACACATCCAGTGGATAGAGCCGTTTATTATGTTCAACATAGGAGGGCCAAGCACAGGAAGCAGCTCTTTCAGTAGTTTAGTTGGAATAGGGTCCAGTATGCAGCTTGAAGGTTTAGTAGAGGCCATGATTATTTTCATCATTGTGTCAAGAGATATAGTACTAAAACACTTGAGCGTCTCTCTTGATCCTAGGTCCTGGGAGAGTTGTGCAGACTCAGGACAACTGAGCTTTGGAGGAATATGCAGGTTTAAAGAGGAGTCCGTAATTTGCTTTCTAATAATCATAATCTTTTCCTCAAAGAAGTTCATGAATTTATCACTGCTAAAGTGAAAGTCATCCTCTCTTGGGGAATGCTGCTTTTTAGTTAGCTTTGCAACAGTATCAAAAAGGAATTTCGGATTGTTCTTATTTTTCTCAATTAAGTTAGAAAAATAGGATGATCGAGCAGCAGTAAAGGCTCTTCGGTACTGCACGGTACTGTCTTTCCAAGCTACTCGGAAGACTTCCAGTTTGGTGTAGCAGCAGTAAGGGCTCTTCGGTACTGCACGGTACCGTCTTTCCAAGCTAGTCGGAAGACTTCCAGTTTGGTGTGGCGCCATTTCCGTTCCAATTTTCTGGAAGCTTGCTTCAGAGCTCGGGTATTTTCTGTGTACCAGGAAGCTAGTTTCTTATGAGAAATGTTTTTAGTTCTTAGGGGTGCAACTTCATCTAGGGTATTGCGCAAGGTTAAATCGAGATCCTCAGTTAGGTGGTTAACTGATTTTTGTCCTCTGGTGTCCTTGGGTAGGCAGAGGGAGTCTGGAAGGGCATCAAGGAATCTTTGTGTGGTCTGTGAATTTATAGCACGACTTTTGATGGTCCTTGGTTGGGGTTTGAGCAGATTATTTGTTGCAATTGCAAACGTAATAAAATGGTGGTCCGATAGTCCAGGATTATGAGGAAAAACATTAAGATCCACAACATTTATTCCATGGGACAAAACTAGGTCCAGCGTATGACTGTGACAGTGAGTGGGTACACATGAACAAACTAACAAAACAAGAAACGTGACGTGAAAATCTAAACAGCCTTATCTGGTGCAAACAAACACTGAGACAGGAACAATCACCCACGAAACACTCAAAGAATATGGCTGGCTAAATATGGTTCCCAATCAGAGACAACGATAAACACCTGCCTCTGATTGAAAACCACTCCAGACAGCCATAGACTATTCTAGATAACCCCACTATACAAAAACCCCAAGACAAAACACACCACATAATAAACCCATGTCACACCCTGGCCTAACCAAAATAATAAAGAAAACACAAAATACTAAGACCACCAGGGCGTGACATAGACAGATATACAGTACCAGTCAAAAGTTTGGACGTATCTACTTAATCAAGCGTTTTTCTTTATTTTACTATTTTCTACATTGTAGAATTATAGTGATGGCATCAAAACTACGAAATAAAACATAGAATCATGTAGTAATCAAAAAAGTGTCAAACAAATCAAAATATATTTTAGATTTGACATTTTTCAAAGCAGCCGCCCTTTGCCTTGATGCGGGCTCCTGAGTGGTGCAACGGTCTAAGGCACTGCATCTCAGTGCAAGAGGCGTCACTATAGTCCCTGGTCCAGGCTGTATCACATCCGGCCGTGATTGGGAGTCCCATAGGGCGGCACACAATTGGCCCAGCGTCATTTAGGTTTGGCCGGGGTAGGCCGTCATTGTAAATAAGAATGACTTGCCATTTTTAAAAAGACAGCCTTGCACGCTCTTGGCATTCTCTCATCCAGCTTCAGAAGGTTGTCACCTGGAATGCATTTCAATTAGCAGGTGTTCCTTCTTAAAAGTTCTTGTTTTTTCTTGGTCCAGTTGCCAGGACCCCAAATACAAATTCCATATAGACAGCAATGCCCTAGAGGACGCAAAAAACGATATACAGTATATCACAAAAGAGAGTACACCCCTCACATTTTTGTAAATATTTGAGTATTTCTTTTTATGTGACAACACTGAAGAAATGACACTTTGTTACAATGTAAAGTAGTGAGTGTACAGCTTGTATAACAGTGTAAATGTTTTGTCCCCTCAAAATAACTCAACACACAGCCGTTAATGTCTAAACCTCTGGCAACAAAAGTGAGTACACCCCTAAGTGAAAATGTCCAAATATGCTGTATGCCTCATCCTGAACATCAGCACCACAGGTAACTTCCACAAAGCTGTGAATGATCTGAGAGAAAGGCAAAGCAGATCCTGTTCTGATGAAACCAGGGTTGAACTCTTTGGCCTGAATGCCAAGCGTCACGTCTAGAGGAAACCTGGCACCATCCCCCCTGAAGCATTGTGGTGGCAGCATCATGCTGTCGGGACGTTTTTCAGCTGCAGGGAAAGCGAGACTAGTCAGGATCGAGGGAAAGATGAACGGAGAAAAGTACAGAAAGATCCTTGATGCGCTCAGGACTGCTCCAGAGCGCTCAGGACCTCAGACTGTGGCGAAGGTTCACATTCCAACAGGACAACGACCCTAAGCACACAGCCAAGACAACGCAGGAGTAGCTTCGGGAAAAGTCTCTGAATGTCCTTGAGTGGCCCAGCCAGAGCACGGACTTGAACCAATCAAACATCTCTGGAGAGAACTGAAAATAGCTGTGCAGCGATGCTTCACATCCAACCTGACAGAGCTTGAGAGGATCTGCAGAGAGGAATGGGAGAAATTCCCCAAAAAGAGGTGTGCCATACCCATGAAGACTTGTGGCTGTAATCGCTGCCAAAGGTACTTCAACAATGTAATGAGTAAAGGTTCTGAATACTTACATTTGCAAAAACAATATTTTTTTTTACAGTTTTTGCTTGGTCGTTATGGGGTACTGTGTGTAGATTGATTTAATCAATTTCAGAGTAAGGCTGTAACGTAACAAAATGTGGAAAAAGTAAAGGGGTCTGAATACTTTCCGGAGGCACTGTATGAAGAACCCTTTTTGGTTCTATCGTTCTATGGTTCGATAGATCAAGTCTGTTTGAGTGCTTCTTGAAACCTCCAGCAGATGGACGTGCCATTGAGATGAAATGGAAACTCATAGCTAGAGGGTAGCTAGAGGGTCAGCGGAGGTGGTGGTCAGGTCAGCATGTCAAAGGGCAGTCAGGTAGACAGGCAGCTCCATGTTATCAGGATGTCTCAGAATCTCTGTATTGGGACACTAAGCTCCACAGAGTACAACCCACACCCTGATACAGAAGTATGCTCTTGAGCAATGAAAAAGCTGTCCCACTGCCAATTCAACAATGCATAGCCTCCTATTGGGTCACCGTTGGTGAAAAACTACCCAGTCAATAACATTAGGTATAATTCAGATGAAAACACACACTGGCTAGCTAGCATTTGCTAGCTTGTTGACAATGCTAATTTTCCTCAATTTACAGGCAGGAATCCAATTCATGATATCAAGACTTGATCTGCACCCCTTTAGAGAATGTACATGAGCTCTCTAGGCTGCCATTAGGTGAATGTGATTTGGTTCCAGAGCCTTGGGTAAACTCTCAATCCCTCTCCTCAGTGTTAGAGCCAGAAGGGTTTCCTAATCTGGGACCTTGTTACATTTTAGTCAGCATCTGCTGGTGCCATCCAGTGTGTGTGTGTGTGTGTGTGTGTGTGTGTGTGTGTGTGTGTGTGTGTGTGTGTGTGTGTGTGTGTGTGTGTGTGTGTGTGTGTGTGTGTGTGTGTGTGTGTGTGTGTGTGTGTGTGTGTGTGTGTGCGTGCGTGCGTGCGTGCGTGCGTGCGTGCGTGCGTGTGTGTGTGTGCAATTGTTAACATGCAATACACATTAATACTTTCACAAACACACAGAAAGCAAAAAAACAACCACATTTTCATGTTTTGATCTGCCTCGGTTAGCCAATTCGGATTCCCTCTCTTAGTGGGAGCTTCACATTGATACTCTCTGCAGGGATATAGGTTTTTTAGAATGTAAAAACTTTCAATCAGTGGGAGGCAGACAGCTTCGTAGAGAACACACCATGCTTTTATCAAATACTTGAATCATGGGGAAGAGCAGCAGTTCCATCTGAAGATCACTGTTTATTCCTCACTGTCGGTGGCCAGGGACTATTTGTTGGCCATTATTGTGCTCTTCTTGTTTACATTCTTGACACACACACACACACACACACACACACACACACACACACACACACACACACACACACACACACACACACACACACACACACACACACACACACACACACACACACACACACACACACACACACACACACACACACACACACACACACCACACACACACCCACACACACACACGCTTTTGTTCCAGAGTCAACACAATGTGTTGTAAACAACCAGATTATCTACTGTAGTACCAAGCAGCTTCTTGAACTCTTTAATTAACTTTCTCTCTATCATCCCACTCCCTCTACATGTCTCCATCTCCCTCTATCATCCATCTCACTCTATCATCCCACTCCTTCTACATGTCTCCATCTCCCTCTATCATCCATCTCACTCTATCCTCCATCTCCCCCTATCATCCATCTCCCTCTGTCATCCATCTCCCTCGATTATCCCTCTCTCACTCTATCATCCCACTCCCTCTACATGTCTCCATCTCCCTCTATCATCCATCTCTCTCTATCATCCATCTCCCTCTATCATCCCTCTCCCTCGATTATCCCTCTCTCCCTCTATCATCCATCTCTCCCTCTATCATCCATCTCCCTCTATCATCCATCTCTCCCTCTATCATCCATCTCATTCTCTATCATCTATCTCCCTCTATCATCCCTATCTCTCTAATCCCACTCCCTCTATCATCCCACACTCTCTCCATCTCCCTATATCATCCCACTCTCTTTCCATCTCCCTCTCTCCATCTATCATCCATCTCCCTCTATCATCCCTATCTCATCCCACTCTCCAGCTCTCCATCTATAATCCCATCCATCATCCCACTCTCTCTGCATCTCTCTCTCCCTCTATCATCTCCCTCTATCATCCATCTCATCCTCTCTCTCCATCTCTCCATCTATAATCCCACTCTCTATCATCCCACTCTCTCTCCAGCTCTCCATCTATAATCCCACTCCCTCTATCATCCCACTCTCTCTGCATCTCCCTCTCTCCCTCTATCATCCCTATCTCCCTCTATCATCCCACTCTCTATATCATCCCACTTTCTCTCCATCTCTCCATCTATAATCCCACTCCCTCTATCATCCCACTCTCTCTCCATCTCTCTATCTATAATCCCACTCCCTCTATCATCCCACTCTCTCTCCATCTCTCCATCTATAATCCCACTCCCTCTATCATCCCACTCTCTCTCCATCTCTCCATCTATAATCCCACTCCCTCTATCATCCCACTCTCTCTCCATCTCTCCATCTATAATCCCACTCCCTCTATCATCCCACTTTCTCTCCATCTTCCTCTATTATCACACTCTCTCTCCATCTCCCTCTCTCCCTCTATCATCCCACTCTCTCTCTTCATCTCCCTCTCTCCC
The DNA here is from genome assembly GCF_021184085.1 of Oncorhynchus gorbuscha. NCBI lineage: Eukaryota > Metazoa > Chordata > Actinopteri > Salmoniformes > Salmonidae > Oncorhynchus > Oncorhynchus gorbuscha. The sequence continues at coordinate 13,903,347 of NC_060184.1, forward strand.
TCCTTCCTTCTGTCATCTTTTCTTTTCTCCTGAATGGGTACTTTTTACGTGATTCCTTCTCCATGGCAACTGTCTCCGTCTGCTAACATGGTCTTAGTCCCAAATGGCACCCTATTCCCTATGTAGGGAACAACTGTTGACCAAAAGTACATTGTAAAAAGTAAATCGTTCTCATAACAATCTTTAGTTGTGGATTTGTAATTTTAACCCACGTTAAGCAGACATTGTTGAACACGGTGCTCACTCCTCTATAAGTGGAGGTAGAACTGTAAACACGACAGAATGCTGCATTAGCCCCTGTCATGATGAGTGGTGCACAACCTGACCTTGTTGATGGTGGGAAAGGCTTGTCTCATTATTGAACATCAATTTTCCTGACTGTTTGATATCCATACATCATGATCAATTACACTTCATAGCACAACAAACTGCTTACTACAATTTTAGAAACACTTTTCTTTGTTCAAACATGTACAGAACATTGTTTAAAAGTATCATTAAAATCTAAGCATAAAAAATTACCCACAATCCTTTAAAAACAGTATTCACAACTTTCAAAAATGTTTGTTTTTTACTCAAATATCAAAGTGTCTGACTACTACTTTATTATGTTAACTAAAGACGTAAACGCTATAGAATCAAGTAAGAACAATTGATTTAATAAATGTTAGATATCATTTAAAATATTAAGCAATCATAACTTGTAAACACTCAATAACTTTAGATTAGCAGAACACAGATAAATAAAGTTATATTTACTCAATAGCCTAACATTTGTTAACAGTACTCAAAACATTTAGGGGATAAGAACATCTCATTGAGTGCCACTTATATGATTTGAGTTCTTCAGGCAGTTGAAGATGTTTGAGTAATTACTACTCAGTTGCTTCAATGAGTTAGGCAATTACTTTTTACAGTGCACTATATAGTACAGCAACTATCGTCCGTATTCATACATGTCAGTAAGATTTTGGCCGTATTCGGTCATGTTGTCCATTGTTATCACACAAGCCTGCTAAGTGGTTCACTGTGCAAATTGCTCCGTCTTCCTGTGAAGCGTGTAGAGTGTTTCCGTTATACTTCACCAGACTTCACCACATATAGCAATTAATTAGAGTGAGTGTGTGTGTCTGTGTGTGTCTGTGTGTCTGTGTGTGTGTGTGTGTGTGTGCGTGCGCATGTGTCTGTGTCTGTGTGTGCGTGCTTCCACTCATGTGTTCCCGTACGGCTGTCTAATGTAGACTTCTCTGCCTGGGTATGCAAAGATAAGTCTATTTAAATTTCATCTTGGAACTGCTGGATCAAGGTATTCTTATGGGCATCGCTGTTTCTATGATTTACAGCCACAAAAACCTGTCCTTTACTTCAGATAAAGCTATGCTAATAGAGAGATATTACCTAGAGATTTACTTGGTGTTTTCAGATAATTTGGAGCTCTTGCTGTGCCCTGGGTGTGGTGTACGTCACCCAAGGTGCTTTGATGCAGCCTAATTGTATCATGCTCTGGCAACCAATTGGCAACAGCCCAGAAACCATGGAAACATCCCTGTATATATTTGAAGAGGCATTTTATCTAGGGGTTGACTCGCTACTGAAACACAAATAAAACTCAACATAAGATAACTCAATATAGTAGGACTGGCTCACCATTGGCTCATATAGGGTACGGCCACACATATCATTGTGCCTGTAATTTACAGATTTTTCAATGGGAGTCATTCTGTCAGGATTTGGCCAGGGTTGTTCCGGTTTTTGGTCACTAGATGCCCCCATTTTGCCTTTTGACCTTTTGTTTTTCTGTCAGGACCCGGTTACAAACCCGGGTCTCCGGAGTGAGAAACAGTCACTTAACCAACTGAGCCACGAATAGCTGGCAGAACCCAGAAGATGAGGCAGACACAGCAGTACTTGAGATGGTGTATTTAATGAAGTAAAGTGAAGAAAAAAAAGTGAAGTTCTTCAGGAAAACATGTAACTCCACAACCTCAAAAGGAATACCACAAGAACAAAGGTAATCCTCCAAGACACAAGGTGGAAGGTATAGCACAAAAAGCCTAAAAAAAATACTCAAAAACAAACAAACAAGAACAAAAAACAGAATTCCACAAGAGAGTCCACCGGGATCAACAAGAGTTCACAGAGAACTAGGGCTGGGTGCTAACATACAAACACAGAGCAAAGGACTGAGGAAAACAAAGGGTTTAAATACAATCAGGGGAACGAGGCACAGGTGCAAATAATAATGGGGATCAAGGGAAAACAAAAGGTCAAAATGCACAATGGGGGCATCTAGTGACCAAAAACCGGAACAACCCTGGCCAAATCCTGACACATTCGTTGCCAAGCGATTTGAAAATTAACTTAATTGTTCATCAGACAAAAAAGGTTAAGATGAACTGAACTTCTGTCGGACAAAAGAATGAAATGACAATGTGCATTTCATATGTTTTCATACGTCTCACATCCATCCATCCATTCATCCATTCAACCTTCAGCATGCCTGTGTGTGTGTGTGTGTCTGTGTGTGTGTGTGTCTGTGTGTGTGTGTGTCTCTGTGTGTGTGTGTGTGTGTGTGTGTGTGTGTGTGTGTGTGTGTGTGTGTGTGTGTGTGTGTGTGTGTGTGTGTGTGTGTGTGTGTGTGTGTGTGTGTGTGTGTGTGTGTGTGTGTGTGTGTGTGTGTGTGTGTGTGTGTGTGTGTGTGTGTGTGTGTGTCTCTGTGTCTCTGTGTGTGTGTGTGTGTGTGTGTGTGTGTGTGTGTGTGTGTGTGTGTGTGTGTGTGTGTGTGTGTGTGTGTGTGTGTGTGTGTGTGTGTGTGTGTGTGTGTGTGTGTGTGTGTGTGTGTGTGTGTCCAATGATCCAACAGCTTGGCTGGCTGTTTGTTTTCACCCTCTCAGTATTCAGAGATGCTGGTGGGAGAGCGAACTCCATCTGTCTCCTTCAAACACACAGATAGACAGAGACAGGAGCAAAACCTCCTGCCAAGCACTCTCACACTTCAAATGCAGAAACCAAGGGAAAATATATAGCCAACACACTTTTTTCCATTGTATTTTATGATACATTTCAAATTGAAGTTGTCATTCATCGTGAGCTTGAGACGATCCCTCCCCCTGCAAAGCATTCTCACTCTCAAATGTAAAAATGTTCCAATGAAGGTATACTTCCACTTTACATTTTTTGTGTTTCAGAAGATTACATTGAAGCTACCGGTCTACCGCTGGTTAACCACGTAAAGCCCACGCTAAAGAGAGATGGACAGTATTTCTATTCCCTGTGAACACATGTACAGTAAGTCAGTACAAAGAGAAAGGCGTTGAACTAACCTCATTTCCATCCTAAGAACAAGGCTACATGACTAATGGGGAGACTAATGGGGCAGACTAATGGGGCAGACTAATGGGGCAGACTAATGGGGGAGACTAATGGAGCAGACTAATGGAGCAGACTAATGGGGCAGACTAATGGGGCAGACTAATGGGGCAGACTAATGGGGCAGACTAATGGGGCAGACTAATGGAGCAGACTAATGGAGCAGACTAATGGGGCAGACTAATGGGGCAGACTAATGGAGCAGACTAATGGGGCAGACTAATGGGGCAGACTAATGGGGCAGACTAATGGGGATGACTAATGGGGCAGACTAATGGGGCAGACTAATGGGGCAGACTAATGGGGGAGACTAATGGGGCAGACTAATGGGGCAGACTAATGGGACAGACTAATGGGGCAGATACATTAATCAATTAGGCTGCAATGTTTTGCTGTTATTTTCTTCTCTTACCTCTAATGTATTCAGCGCCAACTCTCCATCTGCATAATCTCTTCCTTATCTCTCCACCCGGCCCCTCTCCAATAGCTCTCCGTTATCTCTCCACCCTGCCCCTCTCCATTAGGTCTCCGTTATCTCTCCACCTGCCCCTCTCCATTAGCTCTCCGTTATCTCTCCACCCTGCCCCTCTCCATTAGCTCTCTGTTATCTCTCCACCTGCCCCTCTCCATAATCTCTCCGTTATCTCTCCACCTGCCCCTCTCCATTAGCTCTCCCTTATCTCTCCACCTGCCCCTCTCCATTAGCTCTCCGTTATCTCTCCACCCTGCCCCTCTCCATTAGCTCTCCGTTATCTCTCCACCCTGCCCCTCTCCATTAGCTCTCTGTTATCTCTCCACCTGCCCCTCTCCATAATCTCTCCGTTATCTCTCCACCTGCCCCTCTCCATTAGCTCTCCGTTATCTCTCCACCTGCCCCTCTCCATTAGCTCTCCGTTATCTCTCCACCCTGCCCCTCTCCATTAGCTCTCCGTTATCTCTCCACCCTGCCCCTCTCCATTAGCTCTCCGTTATCTCTCCACCCTGCCCCTCTCCATTAGCTCTCCTTTATCTCTCCACCTGCCCCTCTCCATTAGCTCTCCGTTATCTCTTCACCTGCCCCTCTCCATTATGTCGTCATTATCTCTCCACAGCTTCCCTTTGCATAATCTCTTCATTATTTTGCCATTATTTATCTGCGTCATTCTTTCTGTAATCTCGCCAACCCGCCCCTCTGCATAATCTCTCCATTATCTCTCCACACCATCCATCTCTATTATCTCTCCACCCCACACCTCCTCATTATCTCTTCACGCCGTCCCTTCACCCAGTCCCTCCAGTAGCAAAAAATGGTGCCGATAGAGAGGGCAGCCAAACTTCTAGCCCCTAGGTAACTTTGAAGTATTTCTTTTTTTGTGTTATTTATTACATTATTAGGTCAGAATTGTTTTTGTGTTATGCAGACTGTATGCTGACTGTATTACCTCCCAAGAGAATTATCTTCGGTTATAGTCACAGCCGTGTATATTCCCACTCAAGCCGATTCCATGACTGTCCTCAAATAACTTCACTGGACTTTATGTTAACTGGAAACCACATATCCTGAGGCTGCATTTATTGTAGCTGGGGATTTTAACAAAGGAAATTTGAGGAAAACTCTATTGAATTTCAATCAACATATTGACTGCAGTACTTGCGCTGCTAAAAACGACCAATGCTACTCCAACTTCCAGGATGCCTACAAGGCCCTCCCCTGCCCTCCCTTCGGCAAATCTGATCATGACTCCATTTTGCTCCTCCCTTCCTATAGACAGAAACTCAAACAGGAAGTACCCCTGCTAAGGACTACTCAATGCTGGTCTGACCAATCGGAATCCACACTTCAAGATTGTTTTGATCACACGGACTGGGATATGTTCCGGGCAGTCTCCGAGAATAACACTGATGAATAACCTGATATGTGACTGAGTTTATCAGGAAATGTATAGGAGATGTTGTACCTACTGTGACTATGAAAACCTACCCAAACTAGAAACCGTGGATAAAAGGCAGCAGTCGACAAAACTGAAAGCACGAACCAGCCAATTTAAACATGGCAAGTTGACTGGGAATATGACAGAATACAAACAGTATAGTTATTCCCTCCGTAAGGCAATCAAACAGGCAAAACGTCAGTATAGAGACAAAGTGGAGTCGCAATTCAACGGCTTAGACACAAGACGTATGTGGCAGGTCTACAGACAATCACGGACTACAAAAGGAAAACCAGCAACTTTGCGTACACCGACGTCTTGCTTCCAGACAAGCTAAACACCTTCTTTGCCTGCTTTGAGGATAACACAGTGCCACCGACCAACCAAGGACTATGGGCTCCCCTTCTCTGTGGCCAATGTGAGTAAGACATTTAATCGTGTTAACCCTTGCAAGGCTGCCGGCCCAGATGGCATCCCTAGCCACATCCTCAGGGCCAGACCAGCTGGCTGGTGTGTTTACGGACATATTCAATCTCTCTCTATCCCAGTCTGCTGTCCCCACATTCTTCACGGTGGCCAGAATTGTTCCTGTACCCAAGAAAGCAAAGGTAACTGAACTAAATTACAATCGCCCTGTAACACTCACTTCTGTCATCATGAAGTGAGAGACTAGTCAAGGATCATTTGACCTCTACCTTACCTGACATCTTAGACCCACTTCAATTTGCTTACTGCCCCAATAGAACCACAGACGATGCAATTGCCATCACTCTGCACACTGCCCTAACCCATCAGGACAAGAAGAATACCTATGTAAGAATGCTGTTCATTGACTAAAGCTCAGCATTCAACACCATAGTACCCTGCAAGCTTATTATTAAGCTTGAGGCCCTGGGTCTGAACCCCCCTGTGAAGTCCTGGACTTCCTAACGGACTGCCCACCGGTGGTGAAGGTAGGAAACAACACCTCCACTTTGCTGATCCTCAACACAGGGACCCAGCAAGGGTGCGTGCTCAGCCCTCTCCTGTACTCCCTGTTTACCCATGACTGCATGGCCAAGCATGTCTCCAACTCAATCATCAAGTTTGCAGACGACACAAAAGTAGTAGGCTTGATTACCAACAATGATGAGACAGGCTATAGGGAGGAGGAGAGGAGAAGAGGGCTCTGGGAGTGTGGTGCCAGAAAAATAACCTCTCATTCAAAGTCAACAAAACAAAGGAGTTGATCGTGGACTTCAGGAAACAGCAGAGGGAGCACCTCCCTGAAACCCCACCTCTTTAAGGAATACCTAAGATAGGATAAGTAATCCCTCTCACCCCCCCCTTTAAGATTTAGATGCACTATTGTAAAGTGACTGTTCCACTGGATGTCATAAGGTGAATGCACCAATTTGTAAGTCGCTCTGGATAAGAGCGTCTGCTAAGTGACTTAAATGTAAATGTAAATGTACATCAATTGGAGAACATGGAAAGCTTCAAGTTCCTCGGCGTACACATCACTGACAAACTGAAATGGTCCACCATGCAGACAGGGTGCTGAAGAAGGCGCAACGTCGCCTCTTCAACCTCAGGAGGCTGAATAAATTTGTCTTGGCACCTAAAACACTCACAGACCTTTACAGATGCACAATTGAGAGCATCCTGCCCTGCTGTATCACCGCCTGGTACGGCAACTGCACCACCCACAACCGCCGGGCTCTCCAGAGGATGGTGAAGTCTGGCTAGCGCATCACCGGGTGGCAACCTACCTGCACTCCAGGACACCTACAGCACACGATATCACAGGAAGGCCAAAGAGATCATCAAGGACAACAACCATCCGAGCCACTGCCTGTTCACCCCTCTATTATCCAGAAGGCGAGGTCAGTACAGGTGCATCAAAGCAGGGACAGAGAGACTGAAAACAGCTTCTATCTCAAGGCCATCAGACTGTTAAATAGCCATCACTAGCACATTAGAGGCTTCTGCCTATATACATAGACATGAAATAATAATGTGTACATATTTTGCATTACTCATCTCATACAGTATGTATATACTATATTCTATTCTACCGTGCCTTAGTCTATGCCATTCTGACATTGCTCGTCCATATATTTATATATTCTTAATTCCATTCCTTTACTTAGATTTGTGTGTATTGTGTGTATTGTTGTGGGGAAAAAAATATTACTTGTTAGATATTACTGCACTGTCGGATCTAGAAACACAAGCATTTTGCTACGCCCACAATAGCATCTGCTTAACACATGTATATGACCAATAAAATTGTATATGAACCTCTCCATTGTCCTTTCATTGTCTCTCCAGCCCACCCATCTACATCATCTCTCCATCTCACTCTCATTATCCAGTCCGCCCTCCATTATCTCTCCACCTGCCCCTCTCTATTAGCCCTCCATTATTAGCCCTCCATTACCTCTTCACCGATTGTGGACTGCCATGTGTAGGGTGCCGTCTTTCGGATGGGATGTTAAACGGGTGTCCTGACTCTCTGAGGTCATTAAAGATCCCATGGCACTTATCGTAAGAGTAGGGGTGTTAACCCTGTGTCAGGACCCAGTTACGAACCCAGGTCTCCGGAGTGAGAAACAGTCACTAAACCAACTGAGCCACGAATAGTCGGCAGAACCCAGAAGATGAGGCAGACACAGCAGTACTTGAGACGGTGTATTTAATGAAGTAAAAAGTGAAGTCCTTCAGGAAAACATGTAACTCCACAACCTCAAAAGGAATTCCACAAGAACAAAGGTAATCCTCCAAGACAAAAAGGTAAATCCACAAGGTGGAAGGTATAGCACAAAAAGCCTAAAAAAAATACTCAAAAACAAACAAACAAGAACAAAAAACAGAATTCCACAAGAGAGTCCACCGGGATCAACAAGAGTTCACAGAGTACTAGGGCTGGGTGCTAACATACAAACACAGAGCAAAGAACTGAGGAAAACAAAGGGTTTAAATACAATCAGGGGAAACGAGGCACAGGTGCAAATAATAATGGGGATCAAGGGAAAACAAAAGGTCAAAAGGCACAATGGGGGTATCTAGTGACCAAAAACCGGAACAACCCTGGCCAAATCCTGACACCCTGGTGTCCTGGCTAAATTCCTAAACTGGCCCTCATACCATCACGGTCACCTAATAATCCCCAGTTTACAATTGGCTCATTCATCCCCCTCCTCTGTCCTGTAACTATTCCCCAGGTCGTTGCTGCAAATTAGAACATGTCCTCAGTCAACTTACCTGGTAAAATAACGGATAAATACAATTAAATAAATAAAAATATTATCTCTCCACCCCTCCCTCTACATAATATCCCATTATCACTCTATTATCGCTACACCCCACCTCTCTCAACATTCATTCAATCAATAATTTGATCTTTAATTTATTTTTCACTCCTTTTCCTCCACTTGGCTCTCATTTTCTAATCTCTCCTCCCTCTTTCTTCTCTCCCCTCCCCTCTGTCTCCTTTTCTCCTTATCAACTGCGTAAAGGAAAAGGAGTCTCTTGCTCTCTCCCTCTTTCTCTCCCCTCCCCTCTGTCTCCTTTTCTCCCACTATCGGGTTGATATGTTGTTCCATGTTTCCCCGGTCATAGTCAGCAAAGTCATGGAGGAGCACAGTATCCAGTGGATGCATCCCAAAAAGGCACCTTATTCCCTGCTTAGTGCACTAATTTTGACCAGAACCATATGGTCCCTGGTCAAAAGCAGTGCACTATATCAGGAACAGGGTGCCATTTGGGATGCAGACAGTGTGTGTGTCTAAGTGAAGATCAGAGAGGGAGACCAAGAGCAGCCATAATGACGCCAGTCGTCATCAATAGCACAACAACAGTGTTACGGTGTGTTAAGGTGAAAAAGCTTGTTGTGACCTCTGATTCCATTTGTCCTCAGTTCGTTCCACCTATAGGCTCAGTCCACTGTACTCAGTAAAAAGGAGACTGATCACCCACCGTAGTTATTCGTGGCAGGTAAATCAAATCCAACTTTATTAGTCACATGCGCTGAATACAACAACCGTACCGTGAACTGCTTACTTACAAGCCCTTAACCAACAGTGCAGTTCAAGAAGAGTTAAGAAAATATTTACCAAATAAACCAAAATAACAAAATAAAAAACACAATAACATAACAATAACGAGGCTTATAAACAGGGGGTACTGGTATCGAGTCAGTTTGCGTGGGTACAGGTTAGAGGTCATTTGTACATGTAGGTAAGGGTGAAGTGACTATGCATAGATAATAAGCAGTGAGTAGCAGCAGTGTACAAAACAAATAGGGGGAAGGGTCAATGTAATAGTCCGGTGGCCATCTGATTAATTGTTCAGCAGTTGGGGGTAGAAGCCATAAGAAGGAGCCTTTTGGTCCTAGACTTGGCGCTCCGGTACCGCTTGCCATGCGATAGCAGAGAAAACAGTCTATGACTTGGGTGACTGGAGTCTCTGACAATTTTATGAGCTTTCCTCAGACACCGCCTATTATATAGGTCCTGGATTGCAGGAAGCTTGGCCCCAGTGATGTACTGGGCTGTACGCACTACCCTCTGTAGCGCCTTATGGTCAGATGCCAAGCAGTTGCCATACCAGGCTGTGATGCCACCGGTCAGGATCCTCTCCATGGTGCAGCTGTAGATGTCACGGCCTGATCTGTTTCACCTGTCTTTGTGATTGTCTCCACCCACCTCCAGGTGTCTCCTGTTTTCCCCATTAGTCCCCGGCAGTAGCGTGCCGTGGTTCTGGGGCCTGGGCCTTCAGTGAAGTCCTACACAGTCCCACCCGAATGAATACACCTCTTATTACCATCATTATGATGCCATGGCTCAAGACACTATACATTTAGACAGAAACGCAGTATAACCAGGAGTTGCATCACCTTGAAATTGACATTTTTATTCAGAGAATTGCAGGGGAAGAGTACAATACCTTTTCATTGTGCAGCTTTGTTGCCCTGCGCGCTTGTTATTTGAGCTGTAGATCCACTCGGGTGTCCCCAAATGTTTTCAAAAGCACCATTGCTTGTAAGTGCCCAGCCATACTTTGGTGTCTCGTTGCTGTCTTGGTTAGACAACTCAGGTTTGCAAAGCCAGTGTGGCTCCAAACACCAAATCGATCACTTGCAAATAATAGGCATTCCCAGCAGTACAGTTTGCAGTGCTTCTCGGAGCCTGTGAGTCATTCATAGTTGAAAGTGGCGAACGAACCCCTTTCCCGCCTGTGACAGGCTTTGTAGCGTCAGTGTCTACCTCTCCTGACAATGTCTAACTTTTCTTGAAAAGTTTGTCTTGAGAATGGCATTATAAATATATCCTCGACCAAATCGATATCTTCTCCTTCCGCCATTGTGGGTTGAAAAAACAGCTTAGTAGTACGCAAATTAATTCGTTGATCAATTTCAGTTTCCTAGTTCTGAGACCTGCCCATATAGGACCTGCCTCTCAATATTGGTATACCAATCAAAAGACGTGCACGCACTACGCCTGCTAGCTGGCTCCTGTGTAACATTGGAGCCAGCCAGCAGGCGTACAGTAGCCAACTCTAAAGCTGATTGGTTGACACAAAATTTTAATTTCCATTCACTTTAAGCTACAAGCGCCCGCACTATTGATTCTGGCCTGAGGGCAGATTTTAGACCCCTGGCAACACATGATGGCTGAATATGATTGGATAAAAGATCTAACATAAAGACCAGCCCTCCAAATCTCAACCTGGAGCTGGAAGCAGTGCAACCAAGAGGAACGCTACTCTTACTCTGGGGAATAATTTAATACATATTTGTGGGAAAATATATATTTTTTTAAATTATATTCTGATGATGTTTAGGCTAGCAGAGAAGGCCTTGCTGACCCTGATGACCCACCACTGGTCCCCAGTGTATTTATCCCTGTGTTTCCTGTCTCTGTGCCAGTTCGTCTTGTTTTGCCATGTCAACCAGTGTTTCTCCTAGCTCCTATTTTTCCCAGTCTTTGTTGTTTCCTAGCCCTCCTGGTTTTGACCCTTGCCTGTCCTGACTCCGTATCCGCCTGCCTGACCACTCTGCCTGTCCTGACCTCGTGCCTGCCTATTGCCTGGTACTGTTTGGACTCTGACCTGTTCACTGAACCCCTGCCTGTCCTGACCTCGAGCCTGCCTATTGCCTGGTACTGTTTGGACTCTGACCTGTTCACTGAAACCCTGCCTGTCCTGACCTCGAGCCTGCCTATTGCCTAGTACTGTTTGGACTCTGACCTGGTTTATGAACTCTCGCCTGTCCCTGACCTGCCTTTTGCCTACCCATTTTGGTATAATAAATATTGGAGCTCAACCATCTGCCTCCTGTGTCTGCATTTGGGTCTCGCCTTTTGCCCTTATAGTAGAAATTTTTGAGGATCTGGGGACCCATACCAAATATTTTCAGTCACCTGAGGGGGAAAAGGTTTTGTCGTCCCCTCTTCATGATTGTCTTGGTATGTTTGGACGATGCTAGATCATTGGTGATGTGAACACCAAGGAACTTGAAACTCTCAACCAGCTCCGCTACATCCTTGATGATGTTAATGAGGGCCTGTTTGGCCCACCTTTTCCTGTAGTCCACGATCATCTCCTTTGTCTTGATCACATTGAGGGAGAGGTCCTGGCACCACACTACCAGTTCTCTGACCTCCTCCCTATAGGCTGTCTCATCGTTATCGGTGATCAGGCCTACCACTGTTGTGTCGTCAGCAAACTTAATGATGGTGTTGGATTCATGTTTGGCCATGCAGTTGTGGGTGAACAGGGAGTACAGGAGGGGACTAAGCACACACCCCTGACAGGCCTGTTCGGGCCTAGCGGGCCTGTTCGCTGCTCTGGCCCCCCCAATGGTGGAACAAACTCCCTCACGACGCCAGGACAGCGGAGTCAATCACCACCTTCCGGAGACACCTGAAACCCCACCTCTTTAAGGAATACCTAGGATAGGATAAAGTAATCCTTCTACCCCCCCCCCCCTTAAAAGATTTAGATGCACTATTGTAAAGTGGCTGTTCCACTGGATGTCATAAGGTGAATGCACCAATTTGTAAGTCGCTCTGGATAAGAGCGTCTGCTAAATGACTTAAATGTAATGTAAATGTAATGTAAATGGGCCTCCGTGTTGAGGATCAGTGTGGCAGACGTGTTGTTGCCTACCCTTACCACCTAGGGGCGGCCCGTCAGGAAGTCCAGGATCTTGTTTAGTCCCAGGGTCATTAGCTTAGTGATGATCTTTGTGGGCACAATGGTGTTGAATGCTGAGCTGTAGTCAATGAACAGCATTCTCACATTGGTGTTCCTTTTGTCCATGTGGGAAAGGGCAGTGTGGAGTGCGATTGAGATTGCATCACCTGTGGATCTGTTGGGGCGGTATGTGAATTGGAGTGGGTCTAGGGTATCCGGGAGGATGCTGTTGATGTGAGCCATGACCAGCCTTTCAAAGCACTTCATGACTACCGACATGAGTGCTACAGGGCGGTAAATCATTTAGGCAGGTTACCTTTGCTTCCTTGGGCACAGGGACTATGATGGTCTGTTTGAAACATGTAGATATTACACTCAGTCAGGGAGAGGTTGAACATGTCAGTAAAGACACATCCTGGTAATCCATATGGCCCCGCGGCTTTGTGAATGTTGACCTATTTAAAAGGTCTTTCTCACATCGGCTACCGAGAGCGTTATCACACAGTCATCCAGAACAGCTGGTGCTCTCATGCATGCTTCAGTGTTGCTTGCCTCGAAGCAAGCATATAAGGCATTTTGCTCGTCTGGTGGTGTTGCGTCACTGGGCAGCTCGCGTCTGGGTTTCCCTTTGTAGTCCGTAACAGTTTTCAAGCCCTACCACATCCAATGAGCGTCAGAGCCGGTGTAGCAGGATTCAATCTTAATCCTGTATTGACGCTTTGATTGTTTGTTGGTTCATCTGAGGGCATAGCGAGATTTCTTATAGGCGTCTGGATTAGTGTCCCACTCCTTGAAAGTCGCTCTGGATAAGAGCGTCTGCTAAATGACTTAAATGTAAATGTAAATGTTGAAAGTGGCAGCTCTAGCCTTTAGCTCAATGGGGATGTTGCCTGTAATCCATGGCTTCTGGTTGGGATATGTACGTACGGTCACTGTGGGGACGACATCGTCGATGCACTTATTGATGAAGCAGATGACTGATGTGGTATACTCCTCAATGCCATTGGATGAATCCAGGAACATATTCCAGTCTGTGCTAGCAAAACAGTCCTGTAGCGTAGTATCCGCTCCATCTGACTACTTCCGTATTGCGAGAGTCACTGGTACTTCCTGCTTTAGGTTTTGATCTTGTAAGCAGGAATCAGGAGGATAGAATTATGGTTAGATTTGCCAAATGGGAGGCTAGGGAGAGCTTTGCATGCATCTCTGTGTGTGGAGTAAAGGTGGTCTAGAGTTGTTTTTTCCTCTGGTTGCACGTGACATGCTGGTAAAACTTTGGTGAAACATTTAAGTTTGTCTGAATTAAAGTCCACGGAGCACCGCTTCTGGGTAAGCAGTTTCTTGTTTGCTTATGGCCTTATAGAGTTGGTTGAGTGCGCTCTCAGTGCCAGCATCGGTCTGTGGTGGTCTGTGGTGGTAAATAGACGGCTACAAATAATATAGATGAGAACTACTTAGCCTGCTAGCCCCCGAATAGCAACACTGCAGAAACTATTACACTCAACGGAACGACTTGATTAGTGTAGTGTCAACAACGCACCCACTGCCAGCTGACCTACTTCAGCAGTACTGTATCATTTTAATCATTTTAGTCAATAAGATTCTTGCTACGTAGCTTAACTTTCTGAACATTCGAGACGTGTAGTCCACTTGTCATTCCAATCTCCTTTGCATTAGCGTAGCCTCTTCTGTAGCCTGTCAACTATGTGTCGGTTTATCCCTGTTCTCTCCTCTCTGCACAGACCATACAAACGCTCCTCACCGCGTGGCCGCGGCCACCCTACTCTGGTGGTCCCAGCGCGCACGACCCACGTGGAGTTCCAGGTCTCCGGTAGCCTCTGGAACTGCCAATCTGCGGTCAACAAGGCAGAGTTCATCTCAGCCCATGCCTCCCTCCAGTCCCTCGACTTCTTGGCCCTGACGGAAACATGGATCACCACAGACAACACTGCTACTCCTACTGCTCTCTCTTCGTCCGCCCACGTGTTCTCGCACACCCCGAGAGCGTCTGGTCAGCGGGGTGGTGGCACCGGGATCCTCATCTCTCCCAAGTGGTCATTCTCTCTTTCTCCCCTTACCCATCTGTCTATCGCCTCCTTTGAATTCCATGCTGTCACAGTTACTAGCCCTTTCAAGCTTAACATCCTTATCATTTATCGCCCTCCAGGTTCCCTCGGAGAGTTCATCAATGAGCTTGATGCCTTGATAAGCTCCTTTCCTGAGGACGGCTCACCTCTCACAGTTCTGGGCGACTTTAACCTCCCCACGTCTACCTTTGACTCTTTCCTCTCTGCCTCCTTCTTTCCACTCCTCTCCTCTTTTGACCTCACCCTCTCACCTTCCCCCCTACTCACAAGGCAGGCAATACGCTCGACCTCATCTTTACTAGATGCTGTTCTTCCACTAACCTCATTGCAACTCCTCCAAGTCTCCGACCACTGCCTTGTATCCTTTTCCCTCTCGCTCTCATCCAACACCTCCCACACTGCCCCTACTGGATGGTATCGCGCCGTCCCAACCTTCGCTCTCTCCCCCGCTACTCTCTCCCTCTTCCATCCTATCATCTCTTCCCTCCGCTCAAACCTTCTCCCACCTATCTCCTGATTCTGCCTCCTCAACCCTCCTCTCCTCCCTCTCTGCATCCCTTGACTCTCTATGTCCCCTATCCTCCAGGCCGGCTCGGTCCTCCCCTCCCGCTCCGTGGCTCGATGACTCATTGCGAGCTCACAGAACAGGGCTCCGGGCAGCCGAGCGGAAATGGAGGAAAACTCGCCTCCCTGCGGACCTGGCATCCTTTCACTCCCTCCTCTCTACATTTTCCTCCTCTGTCTCTGCTGCTAAAGCCACTTTCTACCACGCTAAATTCCAAGCTTCTGCCTCCAACCCTAGGAAGCTCTTTGCCACCTTCTCCTCCCTCCTGAATCCTCCGCCCCCTCCCCCCTCCTCCCTCTCTGCAGATGACTTCGTCAACCATTTTGAAAAGAAGGTCGACGACATCCGATCCTCGTTTGCTAAGTCAAACGACACCGCTGGTTCTGCTCACACTGCCCTACCCTGTGCTCTGACCTCTTTCTCCCCTCTCTCTCCAGATGAAATCTCGCGTCTTGTGACGGCCGGCCGCCCAACAACCTGCCCGCTTGACCCTATCCCCTCCTCTCTTCTCCAGACCATTTCCGGAGACCTTCTCCCTTACCTCACCTCGCTCATCAACTCATCCCTGACCGTTGGCTACGTCCCTTCCGTCTTCAAGAGAGCGAGAGTTGCACCCCTTCTGAAAAAACCTACACTCGATCCCTCCGATGTCAACAATTACAGACCAGTATCCCTTCTTTCTTTTCTCTCCAAAACTCTTGAACGTGCCGTCCTTGGCCAGCTCTCCCGCTATCTCTCTCTGAATGACCTTCTTGATCCAAATCAGTCAGGTTTCAAGACTAGTCATTCAACTGAGACTGCTCTCCTCTGTATCACGGAGGCGCTCCGCACTGCTAAAGCTAACTCTCTCTCCTCTGCTCTCATCCTTCTAGATCTATCGGCTGCCTTCGATACTGTGAACCATCAGATCCTCCTCTCCACCCTCTCCGAGTTGGGCATCTCCGGCGCGGCCCACGCTTGGATTGCGTCCTACCTGACAGGTCGCTCCTACCAGGTGGCGTGGCGAGAATCTGTCTCCTCACCACGCGCTCTCACCACTGGTGTCCCCCAGGGCTCTGTTCTTGGCCCTCTCCTATTCTCGCTATACACCAAGTCACTTGGCTCTGTCATAACCTCACATGGTCTCTCTTATCATTGCTATGCAGACGACACACAATTAATCTTCTCCTTTCCCCCTTCTGATGACCAGGTGGCGAATCGCATCTCTGCATGTCTGGCAGACATATCAGTGTGGATGACGGATCACCACCTCAAGCTGAACCTCGGCAAGACGGAGCTGCTCTTCCTCCCGGGAAGGACTGCCCGTTCCATGATCTCGCCATCACGGTTGACAACTCCATTGTGTCCTCCTCCCAGAGCGCCAAGAACCTTGGCGTGATCCTGGACAACACCCTGTCGTTCTCAACTAACATCAAGGCGGTGGCCCGTTCCTGTAGGTTCATGCTCTACAACATCCGCAGAGTACGACCCTGCCTCACACAGGAAGCGGCGCAGGTCCTAATCCAGGCACTTGTCATCTCCCGTCTGGATTACTGCAACTCGCTGTTGGCTGGGCTCCCTGCCTGTGCCATTAAACCCCTTCAACTCATCCAGAACGCCGCAGCCCGTCTGGTGTTCAACCTTCCCAAGTTCTCTCACGTCACCCCGCTCCTCCGTTCTCTCCACTGGCTTCCAGTTGAAGCTCGCATCCGCTACAAGACCATGGTGCTTGCCTACGGAGCTGTGAGGGGAACGGCACCTCAGTACCTCCAGGCTCTGATCAGGCCCTACACCCAAACAAGGGCACTGCGTTCATCCACCTCTGGCCTGCTCGCCTCCCTACCACTGAGGAAGTACAGCTCCCGCTCAGCCCAGTCAAAACTGTTTGCTGCCCTGGCCCCCCAATGGTGGAACAAACTCCCTCACGACGCCAGGACAGCGGAGTCAATCACCACCTTCCGGAGACACCTGAAACCCCACCTCTTTAAGGAATACCTAGGATAGGTTAAGTAATCCCTCTCACCCCACCCCCCCTAAGTTTTAGATGCACTATTGTTAAGTGACTGTCCCACTGGATGTCATAAGGTGATTGCACCAATTTGTAAGTC
This sequence comes from Oncorhynchus gorbuscha, assembly GCF_021184085.1. Lineage (NCBI taxonomy): Eukaryota > Metazoa > Chordata > Actinopteri > Salmoniformes > Salmonidae > Oncorhynchus > Oncorhynchus gorbuscha. The sequence goes on from NC_060184.1 coordinate 13,920,544, forward strand.
GCTCTGGATAAGAGCGTCTGCTAAATGACTTAAATGTAATGTAAATGTAACTATCTTGGTAGATAGTGTGGTCTACAGCTTATCGTAAGATACTCCACCTCAGGCGAGCAATACCTCAAGACTTCTTTAATATTAGGCATCGCGCACCAGCTGTTATTGACAAAAAGACACACACCCCCCACCCCTCGTCTTACCAGACGTAACTTCTCTATTCTGCCGGTGCATTGAAAATCCCTCCAGCTCTATATAGGTAACATAGCGGATAAGAGGACTGGGCCAGTAACAGAAAGGTTGCTCTGAGAGCAACAGCTAAATGACTAAAGTGTAGTTCTTGTAATTCATTGGTCCTACGATTGCAATTCAATAACCCTTCAGGGTGGATTTTAAATCCATGGTCCTATTTTCTAACACTCCAACAGAGCGCTCCTAAAACTTTCAGGAACCCCTACTGGTCCTGTGTGGCTCAGTTGGTAGTGAATGGAGCCTGCAATGCCAGGGTTGTTGGTTGAATTCCCATAGGGGACCAATATGAAAGAAGTACAGAAATGTTGCACTCAGTACTCTAGGTTGCTATAGATAAAAGTGTGTATGCAACAGCTTTGAGATGTTAATTTGAGCCAGTTTGCAACAGGAAAGGTGAATAATTAAATATAATGAATTAACATTTTTGTAGGGGTTGATACGCTTAATGTAAAGGTCTGAAATGTCTAATTGGAAATGCTAAACTTCCAAAGCCTTTTTAAACCTCAAATACACTACAAGTTAAACATTTCCTGCATTGCAGGAAAGATCTCCTGCAACAAGGTGATCAAATTAAGATCCTACATTTGTAGGTGGCATTTTTCTTTTATCCTCTGTAGGTCTAGGATCAATCTGGTTAAAGCACATGTCAGCTCTATTGAACAAGAGGCTCTGTCCTCGCATGGTGCCCAACTACCTAATTTTACACAAGTCAGAGATGACTTCAATAGTAAGAAAGGTGTTGCGATGAGAGTGCGATGCTCATAAATGAAGAATAAAGATCACTGCAACTCAAACTAGACAAATGAAAGGGCTGGTAATCCAAAAGGAAAATCAACATGCACAGGCAACTGTAACATCACCTCAGGTCTTCTGTCCTTTGATTCACTAGTTGAGTTGTCAAGGAGGAAATACTGTCTCCAGCACAGCAAGATAAATGGAATACTAATAAAAGTATAAATAAATGAGGCAGGAGGCATCGGTGAATAGCCCTCTTCGGGTTATTTTGAGACACAATAAAATGTTGCAGTCCCCCAGAGCGACACAATAGGTGAACCACACTCTGAATTCTGAAATAGCCAGTATTGTTTAAAGTGGAAATCTGGGATTGTGGTAAACAGCTGAGGGATGGGGCCGGAGAAATGTAACCACTCTCAAATTCATAGACGGAGCTATACATCCATGAGATCAAAATGATAGTTTTAAGAATGTTTTGAATCTATACAGCGTTTATAAGGTTACCAACAATGGAGTAAAATATAGTTCTGATGGGGGGTTCTGATGGGGTAAGACAGTTGAAATATGCTCATAGGTTCTGTTCTTTAATAATCAATGGCTACTTGTCATTCATTTAGATCCCTGATTGCTCCTTTAAATATGCAGTACTTTCAATTAGGGTAGAACCAACAGGTCATATTATGCTAATTAGGCGTTTTGTACAGCAGTTGTAACACTGAATTTTAATTGAAATGTGGTGTAACTCAGGATATGTGCCAAACGGCACCCTATTCCCTATTTAATGCACCACATTTTGACGAGGAGCCCATAGAGCTCTGGTTACAAAGTAGTGCACTATGTACAGAATTGGGTGCTATTTGGGATGAAGCCTATGACGGTTCAGGCCAAATGTAAGCCTAGTTCCTATCTGCATGGGTGAGTCATGAGAGTTCTGCTGCAGTAGCCAGAGCCCATTATGCCTTTCTGGGTGGTGGAGATGTATGAGTGGTAGCCTGCCTGAGACTAAGGCTATATCTATGTAAATATGGACACCGTAGCGTGGTCCCAGATCTGTTTGTGCAGTTTAGCCAACTCTTATTTGGCCGGCGTCGTGCCAAACAGACTGTTGGCTAGACAGCACAAAGGTGTAGGACTAGGTTATGTGAGTGGTTCTTTGTCTAAGGAAAGGATTATAGATTCATATCTGGAGGTAAACTAGAAATAGTAAATTCTCATGTCTTCTTATGATCTTGACAATATTTTAGACTATGCAAATTGTTAATAGAGTACATGTTGATCCTCACAAAGTAGGCATTACACAGTGCTTTCAGTTAAAACATAACTCGCTCACAAGGCTACATCACAAGGCCACATGGGGATAGTGATGAGAAGAGACTGTATCTTTCTATTTAAAGGACTGTCAGCTGCCTTTGAGCACTACAGAAGACAATGGCCTAGTTCTATAGCAGGCCTACAAAGCCTCAGTAGAAAGATCCCAGGCATGTCCTTTGTAAGTAATTGGTATTCCCTGTCTTCGTACGAGGAGTGCACAGCATGTAAACTAGCTTACAACCTACACATGAGTAGTTAGCTCTCCAAGTAAGTCCACAGAATGAGAAAATGATTTGATAGTCATGATTCTGAGTTGGAACGAATGGGTGGGGCTAATTCGTTCCTATTTTTTTGCTACATAAAATAATGCACGTGCTGCAACACCGACAAGCCAACAGTGTTCATTCCCTACATGAGAAGGGCCAGAGGAATTTATGATTTGGACAAATATGCTTGTTGAGTGTAGCATCCTTTGATACTGCCTAAAATGCATTAGGAGACACAGCATTCTGTTGGGAATGGATGGGTAGATGGATTGATGGGTAGATGGACAGATTCATTCATTTGTGAACGTTTAATCTCCTTCCAGAGAAAATTATTTCCAAAGTTCCCCTCATTTACTACATGAAACATCCCTCATCCCTGCACATGTAGAGCATCGCCAAATTGCTAGCTTTTCGGTGGCACCGACACGTGTGCTAGCAAAGGCAGAGGTCCTGGGTAGGCGCCTCGGTAAGAGACAAATCAGAAGGAAGCAGTATTCGCAAAGCAAGCGGTGTAACGTCCACTACACACATACACATAGGCTACAATGTAAAACAAATTCTAGTTGTTTAAAATTATTATTATTAAGCAACTGGTTCCACAGCCTCTTTTCAGTTTACTCAACTTTTCAGTCAAAGTGTTACCTGAACTTAATATTTCTAGTTGTGCCAAACTTCAACTTGAGAAAATGGGATGAATTTGGCATGCTCTAACAACGACCCTAGCAACGACCCTAGTAATGGACGCTAATAGCTTCTTGAATCTCATTGTGAAGCAGGGAGGGACACTTTTAGGCAGGGGGACACTCTTTGGCATGACAGGTCCACACTTGGGAACATAAGCAACCATTTGAATTTAAACAGGTTCTCTGGCACTAAATATGTATCAGCCAATTCAAATAATTGATTTACTTAAACGTGACAGAACACTAAATTGTAGCTGGTTGCCTCAGATAACATGATGTTATAATCTCTACCCGGCCAGAAGAGGACTGGCCACCCCTTCCTCATAGCCTGGTTCCTCTCTAGTTTTCTTCCTATGTTCTGGCCTTTCTAGGGAGTTTTTCCTAGCCACCGTGCTTCTACACCTGCATTGCTTGCTGTTTGGGGTTTTAGGCTGGGTTTCTGTACAGAACTTTGAGATATCAGCTGATGTAAGAAGGGCATTATAAATAAATCTGATTTGATGACACACGTTAGCCTTATGGTAACCTCAACAGGTGGCACTGATTATATCCAGGCACAAATTCTTAATCAGCCTATCAAAGATCGTTGACTTTATATACACCAACCAATGGCATTTCTTAAAATAGGTCAACCGTGGCCACTAGAGGTATATTTTAAACCTACAAATTTGCTCCGTTGGTCTGAAACAAAAGGTTGTGTGCCAATATTACACTGTTGCATCCTTGACTAGGCTACCATCTACTACTAACGTCAGACAACATTTTTACGTTTTCGTATATATGACCAAAAATGTTTTTGGTGTATATGTTTCACACACATTCATGAGATTTTATGGAAAAAATATATGTGGGGCTTGAATTTTCTAGCTCTACCCTTAGACTTAGTTGAAACACCTACAACTTTTTTGAACAGAATGGAATTTGAGATAATCTTGTTCATGGTGCTATAAATAAATGATTCCATAGATCAATGGTGCAGAAAATTCATATCTCTTATTATGTTTTCATGTACCATAGACCACCTCTAGCGGTCCACATCAATGACCACTGATGAACTTCTTGATTGGTTGTTGGTGAGTGATGTAAAAAGTTGAAATATCAACTTGTCATATTGATTCAAAATAATGGGTGAGGCAGATTAGACGATATATAATGAAAATATATAACGAAAAATATATTACCCCTCATCTCGCCACTGTTTCTGGAAAACAGCTGAGCAAGGTTATGTATTATATATAGTCAACTAAAACTGAAACTAAAATAAAAACTACAATTGAACAAAACAATTTAGTAAACTGAAATTTAAAAAATTTAAAATTCTGCTAAGGGGCCCTCCTATCTGACCTGTGAGCCATGTAAACCATTGTCACACAGTCACACCTGATACCCCAGTGCTCCCACTACAATCCTCCCTCCTTTAAAACGGGTTGCTTCCTCTAATGGTCTAAGAATAAGTAGAGCTATACAGAACAAAATGAGGTATAAAAAAACAATATTTATTGAATAGAATATTTTCTATAGAATCTTAAGATAAGTGAATATTAACATTAACATAAATAAGAAATTGTAGAAAATACAAAATGTAGAAAATTATAAAACATAACACTGAGCTTTGGCTCTGCTGCCTGGTAATTAGTCCAGTCCTCACGATATTATACAATTAGCTTTGTCTATACAATGTAAACATAAGCCTAAAAGGCTATGGCTGCAGCTATATGTCTCAAAATAGTTCAATAAAACCTCTACAGCCTGGGCATTTTCATCGTCAGCATGGACACCAGTTTATCTGGGCACCAGTCTGTCTGGGCACCAGTCTGTCTGGGCACCAGTCTGTCTGGGCACCAGTCTGTCTGGGCACCAATCAGTCTGGGCACCAGTCTGTCTGGGCACCAGTCTATCTGGGCACCCGTCTGTCTGGGCACCAGTCTGTCTGGGCACCATTCAATCTGGGCACCAGTCTGTCTGGGCACCAGTCAATCTGGGCACCAGTCTATCTGGGCACCAGTCAATCTGGGCACCAGTCAATCTGGGCACCAGTCTGTCTGGGCACCAGTCAATCTGGACTGTCTGGAAGAAATGGAGAAAGTATGTCACATAGTTAAGCAGTCAGTCATTTACATAAATGCACTTCTGCCATACAATCTTAAATGTTACTAAGTGTGTAAACATTTGAATGTTTTTATTCATATCTTACCATCACAATACTCGTCTTCTGCACATTCTTGAGGAAAAATAATCACGATGATACCATCGTAGGACATGTTTCCCCTTGTCGGGATTTATGCTCATGATGGCCAGACCACTCAAATGTTCCTGTGACATGGAAGACCTCAGGTAGCTTTTGATGAGCTTTCATTTTGAAAAGCTCCTCTCTGCCGATGCTACTGTTACTGGTAGGGTGACTGTAATTCGGATAGAGTTCCTCCCGGTTTTTCTCACAGAGAAAGGAAAGCAGCTCAACGGCAGTATCTTATCTGATAGCAGATCAGGTAAATTCTGAATCTCGTGTTCCAGATACTTTCCACTGATGTCACAGTGATCTCTGAAGGTTAGAGTGTTTTCAACTTCCATGCACTGAGCCTTTAAAGACTCACTGGACATCTGAGAGGCAGTGCTGAAGTTCAGCAGTACTCCATGTTTGGTTTTCACCTGATTGAGTGTTTCAAATCTCTCATCCATGAATGTCACAGCAGAGACGACCACAATGTTGAAGTAGTTGACTTCAAGGTTTTTCAGAGCATCAGTCACTGGTTCATCAGGAACCTCATAGCTCAAATGACTCTTGCTGTTCCTCAGTCTCTTCTCTTTCAGAACAGCCTTCACATTAATTTCTTCACAAAAGCTTTTGGCTGTAGCCTGGGCCTCAAAGAATCCAGTTTCCCAGTATGTTTCCAGAACCTCAGAAGCCTGATACCTGATTGCATGAACACCTTGGAGCCTACTCTCCCATCTTGTGGCACTCCATAACTTCACGGATATGTTCACTTGTTTCTTCAAAACACTCCATCTTTGTGTGCCAGCTGAAAAGAAGGTGAAGAGCTGTTGCACATGCCCAAAAAACCTAACTGCATCTTTTACAGATTTGGCAGCATCTGCAATGACGAGGTCTAGAGTATGTGCTCCACATGGGACGAACACGGCTCTGGGATTTCTTTCAGCAGTCTGGCTTGTACTCCTTGGTGCTTGCCCTTCATGTTGGCCCCATTATCAAATGCTTTCCCTCTGTAATCTTCAAATGGAATCTTCAGCTCGTTCAGCTTATCGAAGATGACAGTGGACAGATTCAAGCCTGTTGTAACCTCAACATTCACAAAGCCGAGGAAGTGCTCCTTGATCTCTGGCTTTCCCTTTAAAGCCACGCTTCTCAAAATAATGGATATTTGCTCCTGGTGACTAATGTCAGGTGTCCAGTCCAAGAAAATGGAGAAGAACTTTGAGTCTCTTACTTGAGTCACTATTGCTTCCAGAATCTTGTCACTAACAATCTGTATCTGCTCATTCTCTTATAATAATGAGCATAATGAGGTAATGAGCATGTGTCTCTCCATCTTTAATTTTGCTGAGATGATTTTCCATAACGGGGTCAAATTTTGCCAGTAATTCATCCTCTTTTAGTAAGTTTCCATTATCTAGTTGGAAGAGTTTGTCTCTCTGAACCCCTGAATGCTAGGTTTCTTTGAGCCAGAGACTGGGTGATACTTATTAAACGTGTAATCTCTTTCTTCAGCCTCCAAAATTGTCATTTGTATCTGGTCAAGAGTCTGTCCCCGACTTAGGCGCAGATCAAGTTTTCTCTGCTTAATCATATTATCTGTGTGTTCAGGACTACCCTCATGGTGTTTCAGAATGGCGTTGATATTTGACCAGTCATTCACACCTTTATTATTTTGTAGTCTTTTGTAGAAAAGAGCTTACAGCATAAGCAATACACAGCGTTGTTTTTGATTGAATATGAAAGCCAGCTCCTGGTAATATTTTCCCCATTTAGCCAGCTCCTGGTAATCTATTCCCCATTTAGCCAGCTCCTGGTAATCTATTCCCCATTTAGCCAGCTCCTGGTAATCTATTCCCCATTTAGCCAGCTCGTGGTAATCTATTCCCCATTTAGCCAGCTCCTGGTAATCTATTCCCCATTTAGCCAGCTCCTGGTAATCTATTCCCCATTTAGCCAGCTCCTGGTAATCTATTCCCCATTTAGCCAGCTCCTGGTAATCTATTCCCCATTTAGCCAGCTCCTGGTAATCTATTCCCCATTTAGCCAGCTCCTGGTAATCTACTCCCCATTTAGCCAGCTCCTGGTAATCTACTCCCATTTAGCCAGCTCCTGGTAATCTATTCCCCATTTAGCCAGCTCCTGGTAATCTATTCCCCATTTAGCCAGCTCCTGGTAATCTATTCCCCATTTAGCCAGCTCCTGGTAATCTATTCCCCATTTAGCCAGCTCCTGGTAATCTGTTCCCCATTTAGCCACCTCCTGGTAATCTATTCCCCATTTAGCCAGCTCCTGGTAATCTATTCCCCATTTAGCCAGCTCCTGGTAATATATTCCCCATTTAACAACTGTCTCTGTAATAAGCCTGAATGGAAACCTATTCTAGACTTGTCTTTAGGGTAAGAAAAATCCAGTCCTAGTTTGAATGAACCTCTGCTCACTAACTCAGTCCTCATAAAGTCTGTTAAGACTGGGGACCAATCTGCTGGGTTATTTGGTGGAGATGCAACTGCTCTATTAGGGTCTGAGCTGCTTGTATCTGATGCTGGCTGTACACCTCTGGTAGTGCTAGTACTGGCTAAGGCTGCCTGTACTTCACCTGGGTCTGTGTTAGTACTTGCTGAAGATGGCTGTACTAGGTCTATGTTAGTATTTGTGGAAGCCAGCTGTACTAGTGTAACGGATGTGAAACGGCTAGCTTAGTTAGCGGTGTGCGCTAAATAGCGTTTGAATCGGTTACGTCACTTGCTCTGAGACCTTGAAGTAGTAATTCCCCTTGCTCTGCAAGGGCCGTGGCTTTTGTGGAGCGATGGGTAACGATGCTTCGAGGGTGACTATTGTCGTTGTGTGCAGAAGGTCCCTGGTTCACGCCCGGGTATGGGCGAGGGGACGGTTTAAAATTATACTGTTACACTGGGTCTGTGTTAGTACTTGCTGAAGATGGCTGTACTGGGTCTATGTTAGTATTTGTGGAAGCCAGCTGTACTGGGTCTGAGTTAGTACTTGCTGAAGATGGCTGTACTGGGTCTATGTTAGTATTTGTGGAAGCCAGCTGTACTGGGTCTGTGTTAGTACTTGCTGAAGATGGCTGTACTGGGTCTATGTTAGTATTTGTGGAAGCCAGCTGTACTGGGTCTGTGTTAGTACTTGCTGAAGCTGCTATTATTATTAATTTCATCACCTGCATCAGGCCCATTCAAACTGGCTCCCCCAGATTTTCTTTTATAAATGTTCAAATATAAAATATGATTCATACTATTGCTTGGCTGAATACTGATGGTTAATATTTACTGAGAGATGTGCATCCATTATTGCCCAGTATGCCCAACTAATCAACATTTTAAATTCAATATATAAATCAATAGTCAATGTCAATCCATTGCTTTCCATCTTGCATTAGTCCAGAGTTGTAACTAAACCTTGACTGAGAGACTAGATAATCATTGTTTTGTTTTAAAATTATATATGCGCATATGAGAAGTGCCATCGTGCCAATATATTGTCTATACTGGTCCCCACAGAGGTTGCTGCTGGAAAGCGCGAGGTTCATTCTGTGCACGCGCAACGCGGTTATCTTTTCTGAGCTGCAGTTATAAACAAGGTTGCCTGTTGACGTTTATCAAACGTAATAAATAGTTGTATTCACGCTCACATTTGTCAGGCACAAAGTCACAGAACACAGCCCTGGAAGTGGATGGCAAGCAAGCAAGACACAGACAGACCAAGAGATGCACTGTCCAGCTAGGTTAGCAAATCAGACAGGCTAGAGAGAGATGCACTGCAAGCTATCACATCAACTTCACATTACTGTTATTTGCTGACATCAAACTTGGAGAGGAGAGAACACAAGTTTACCTGATCACTGTTCCCATAATTCACTCTCATGGTGTTTTTTTGTTTGTTTTCTTTTCGTGACCAAAAGGATAGTTCCGCTTCATCCTCTCATCTAAGTTGTAAACACTGACACCCGCTTTGACACGAGAGGAAGGCGAGGCCCTTGCATAATTTGCAGGGCCGCCCGGCTCTGTTAAGCTTGAACTCAACCAACCTCAAAGGTAATCTGAACAGCGCCCACAAAGAATCATACAAACAATTTCAGTATAAAGACAAAGTAGGACAGCCACCAGCTATTAGTAACTGCACATCAACGGCAATGTTAGGACAACCAGCGTTACGCCTCGATCACACCGACAGTGTTTCTTAGCTAAAAGGTACGCAGCATCATCTGAATAAACTCAGCAAAAAAGGAAACGTCCTCTCACTGTCAACTGTATTTATTTTTAGCAAACTTAACATGTGTAAATATGTGTACCAACATAACACGATTCAACAATTGACACATAAACTGAGCAAGTTCCACAGACATGTGACTAACAGAAATGGAATAATGACTCCCTGAACAAACGGGGGGTCAAAATCAAAAGTAACACTCAGTATCTGGTGTGGCCACCAGCTGCATTAAGTACTGCAGTGCATCTCCTCCTCATGGACTGCACCAGATTTGCCAGTCATTGCTGTGAGATGTTACCCCACTCTTCCTCCAAGGTACCTGCAAGTCCCCGAACATTTCTGTGGGGAATAGCCCTAGCCCTCACCCTCCGATCCAACAAGTACCAGACAAGCCAATGGGATTGAGATCCAGGCTATTCACTAGCTATGGCAGAACGCTGACAATCCTGTCTTGCAGGAAATCACACACAGAACGAGCAGTATGGCTGGTGGCATTGTGATGCTGCAGGTACTACAATACATTAAGGACAGGAATGTGATCCTCCAGTCAGGAAAAAGGCAGCCAATATCAGAGCCTTAAAGGAAGAGATGCAGACTCATAGAGATGGATAGGAGTCTCTCCTGTCTGAGGCAATACTGATTGCTGGATGTTGCACCTCAATTTAGCAAGGAACACAGCCGCCAGAGGAAAAGGAAGAGGTTCCACGATGAGACCTCTCAAGAGGAGACGCTCAGGACAGTGCAGCAACGGTGTTTCAGAACACAGTGTTTTTTACTGGACAACATAATAAGTGGACACTGGGCTCTACACCACTGCAAAAATTGTAGAATAATTTTCTGCTGTTCTGAAATTTGGGCAGATTAGTGAGGATAAAGTCCCTTCTGTGTGCCAACCACTGATCATGAAGTGAAGTTGAAGTTTCATATGCTGCCACTTTCCCCACTAACTTGTCCCCTCTTGGTTTCCTGAATGCAATTTGTAAGATGCAGCTGCAAAGCATTTATGGAGAAGTGTGCATTGCTTTACGTATATTTTGCACACTGCCTGTGAATGTAGCTGGTGGCAAGAGCGCTTTCAGTAAGATAAACCTGATAGAAACTATTTGTCCCAGGACAGGCTTTGTAGTCTTGCCATGCTGTCCACTGAAAGTCAGTTAGCTAGAAAGCTGGACTTCAAAGACTTGATCAGTGACTTTGCTAGAAAGAAGGCTTGGCGCTGGGCTCTTGGTGAGTAATGCTGAGCAAGGGTCAGTGATAACTGTTAAATGGCATGGCTATGGATATTGGATCACTACACACATGATGCCCACAGGCTGAGAACAAGACTGAGAACAGACTAAGAACAAGATATATGGCTGGATTGCCATAAAATGTGTTGTGCACAATCAAGACCCTAAGTGGAAGAAACCTATTGATTTGATGACCACGTGACCTTTCCTCTAGCGCCACCATCAGGCCTTTTCATTTCCATTTTGTTTTCCATTTTCCATTTCCACTTTTCCAGCTGCTTATTTTCTAGTTGGTATGTAACTTAGTTCAACAATCTGCTGCTGATTTTATTATTTGGTGTTGTTATATCATTCTATAGATGATAATGTTAATTTATTTTAATTGAAGGTTAAATTTATATTGATTTTAAGTTATTTATGAATGTTAAGAGAATTTTCCATTCAAGAATTGTACCATTAAAATTACATTTAGATTGTAGTAGATGGCCTTTAGCACTTTTCTTATAGAGGGTATCTATATGCAGAATGTTGCATGTCTGTCTACACAGTGTTATATTTTCACAGCTCACTGTCAGTAAATATTGGTTATCTAAAGCTTTGAATGGGTCGATTGGGTTCTGGGGGTGTGTGGTTACAGCAATTGGGCAGGGTTGGTGTGGCCTGTGGTGGTGGGGCCCAATGTGATATCTTTTCATGGGGCCCAATATCCCTGGAGTGCCCTGCCGACGATTATCCTTTTAAATCCAAGTCACATTAAGATTGATTTAGAATTGGAATATGACCAAACCTCATCACCTTATGTATTCTCCCCCCTGTGGCAGGAAGTGACATCCCCAAAAACACTAATTATAAGCCTGAATCACTTAAATGGCTCTTAGCCTCCCACACATAGGCTACTGTCTGACCCTAACACTAAAACTACATCTGAATCTGAAACTAAATAAAAATAAAATAGGAATATAAATTATTTTATAAAACTCTAATAAATAAAAACTATTACAAAATCACAAAACTATAATAACCTTGCAGCTGAAGGATGGGTCTGGAGAAATGTAACCACTCTCAAGTTCATGATATGATATCAACATTATAGTTTTAACCGTGTTGTGAGGCTATACAATGTTTGTTTACAACCATAATTTTTTTTACAAACAAAGGAGCAAAACAAGATCATATTTTGGGTTCTGGTGGTGTTAGTTAAACCAAGCTCATGAGGCATGTGTATCTTATATTCTTCAAGAATATGGTCCTTCTGTAGCTCAGTTGGTAGAGCATGGCGCTTGTAACGCCAGGGTAGTGGGTTCGATCCCCAGGACCACCCATACATAGAATGTATGCACACATGACTGTAAGTCAAGCGTCTGCTAAATGGCATATATTATTATTATTATTATAAGAATCAATGTCTATGTATGGTTCATTTAATTTCAGTCCAAAAATTGATGTATCAATCACAGATTGCCACTTTAAGAGGCCTATAACATATATTTTTTACAATAGGCCTACATTACTGAGTTTACCCATTCACTAGATGTTTGACAACAACGCCTCCCTTCGCTCATCCAATCCAATTCAATACCCAAAGCCGATCAATATGAATATATTATCCTAGGTTGCGTCACACGGTATCCCACCGGCGCTGCTGCTTATCCAACCGCAGTGAACCCTTGTGCGGAGGCTACTTGATACTGCGCTTTGCAGGCTTCTATAGCAGCAGTGTGATGCATAGCCTAGGTGTGATGTCCTGCTGATGCACATGCTTGAAAATAACGCAGCTGAGTTTGTCAATTTGTGAAGGTTTTTCTACTTTTCTCTTATCTTGAATTCGCATTTGACGCGCTGAATCTGGTAATTTGTTCGCCACTGAATTACCGTTTCCAAGAGTGGATGCTGGATACGTGTGTTGGAGCATTTGTAGGATTTCTAAATTCTGAATGAAATGCAGGTAGGCAAAAAAACGTGAACATTTTACTTCAATTGGAAACTTTTCATCTGTTCTTATATTTCTGGAAAATGTTTATGGTTCGGTTTTCATACGGATACCCTGGTCTAAGTCAGTTGTTCAGCATGCCAATACTTTTGCTGTTATATTTTGTCTTCTCTTAGGTCTGGTAAACCCAGTGACACAGTCCATTTGAGATGTCCGAAATCCATCATTATAATCAAAGTCGACCCAGCAACACACGTGGCAGTGATTATGTGTGGCAGTATGAATATTATGATGACGAGCCCGTGTCTTTCGAGGGTCTCAAGGCTCATCGATGTGAGTGACATCTTATTTTACTAAACGCCTTCCCTGGCCTCTTAATGAAACGCTAGATAAGTCAATTGATTAGTCAATTGATAGTGTGTGTGCACATTACATTTTGTCGGCGTGAATTTGTCGCTGTGCGTGTGTGTCTGCGCGCGTGCATGTTTGTTTACACTCCCACCACGTCTATCCTCTATGTTAATTAAGTTCTATAATTGCATCAGGCAGCTTCTTCCCTAATTGTAATTCTCCTTTTTTCCAAATCAGTGGGACACCACTGGGCACAGACTGGTTCAATCAACCTTGTTTCAACATCATTTGTGATGTGGAATCTATGTGGAAAATACAGTGGATTTGCAAAAAGTCATCAACTGTTGTTTTGAGTGAAAATTCAACCACAGGATTATGTCATTATGGTAACCAATTTTCAACAAACCTTATAAAATATGTTGAATTTGTACCTTTGAAGCAACATCAGATACTCTATGCAATATCCTCTATAAGAAAAAAGTATAAACTGGATGGTTCGAGCCCAGAATGCTGATTGGCTGACGGCCGTGGTATAGCAGACCGTATGACATTTATTTTTACTGCTCTAATTACGTTGGTAACCAGTTTATAATAGCAATAAGGCACCTCAGGGATTTGTGATATATGGCCAATATACCACGGCTAAGGGCTGTGTCCAGGCACTCCGTGATGCGTTGTGTATAAGAACAGCCCTTAGCCGTGGTATATTGGCCATATACCACACCCCCTCGTCACCTTCTACTGGAGAGTTGAGCCATCTACAACTATCCCTTTGGTCTTCCATCCAGGGTTTTAACCAAGCACAGCTTAAATATCTTTCACTGACTATTACCAATGTGAGAATGATTTGAGAAATCTACACCTAATAGATTCACTGTTGCAATCAAAGTCATCCCAAAGGGTACGTTTAACAGAGCAAATTAAATGTTAAAATACTTCAATCAAACTCAGCAAAAAAGGAAACGTCCCTTTTTCAGGACCCTGTCTTCATTGTAAAGGGTTTAAACACTGTTTCCCATGCTTGTTCAATGAACCATAAACAATTAATGAACATGCACCTGTGGAACGGTCGTTAAGACACTAACAGCTTACAGACGGTAGGCAATTAAGGTCACAGTTACGAAAACTTAGGACACTAAAGAGGCCTTTCTACTGACTCTGGAAAAACACCAAAAGAAAGATGCCCAGGGTCCCTGCTCATCTGTGTGAACGTGCCTTAGGTATGCTGCAAGGAGGCATGAGGACTGCAGATGTGGCTAGGGCAATAAATTACAATGTCCGTACTGTGAGACGCCTAAGACAGCGCTACAGGGAGACAGGACGGACAGCTGATCATGGCAGACCACGTGTTACAACACCTGCACAGGATCGGTACATCCGAACATCACACCTGCGGGACAGGTACAGGATGGCAACAACAACTGCCTGAGTTACACTCCATCAGTGCTCAGACTGTCCGCAATAGGCTGAGAGAGGCTGGACTGAGGGCTTGTAGGCCTGTTGTAAGGCAGGTCCTCACCAGACATCACCGGCAACAACGTCGCATATGGGCACAAGCCCACCGTCGCTGTACCAGACAGGACTGGCAAAAAGTGCTCTTCACTGACAAGTCGCGTTTTGGTCTCAAAATTTGAATTTATCGTCAAAGGAATGAGCGTTACACCGAGGCCTGTACTCTGGAGCGGGATCGAGGTGGAGGGTCCGTCATGGTCTGGGGCAGTATGCCACAGCATCATCGGACTGAGCTTGTTGCCATTGCAGGCAATCTCAAGGCTGTGCGTTACAGGGAAGACCTCTTCCTCCCTCATGTGGTACCCTTCCTGCAGGCTCATCCTGACATCACCCTCCAGCATGACATTGCCACCAGCCATACTGCTTGTTCTGTGCATGATTTCCTGCAAGTCAGGAATGTCAGTGTTCTGCCATGGGCCGCGAAGAGCCCGGATCTCAATCCCATTGAGCACGTCTGAGACCTGTTGGATCGGAGGGTGAGGGCTAGGGCTAGGGCACCCTCCTCCCCCCATTGTGCCTTGGTGGAAGAGTGGGGTAACATCTCACAGGAAGAACTGTCAAATCTGGTGCAGTCCATGAGGAGGAGATGCACTGCAGTACTTAAACCCCCCTTTGTTCAGGGACACATTATTCCATTTCTGTTAGTCACATGTCTGTGGTACTTGTTCAGTTTGTTTCAGTTGTTGAATCTTGTTATGTTCATCCAAATATTTACACATGTTAAGTTTGCTGAAAATAAATGCAGTTCACAGTAAGGGGACGTTTCTTTTTTTGCTGAGTTTATATTCAATTCTGTAATTTAGGACTAAAGCATTTAGGAAGTCATCAACAGCTATTGTTTAAATTCATCCCGGGATAAAATATATAGCCAATGTCTATAGGCCTAGGGTTTCATGCTTAGGTTTACAGTGCCTTGCAAATGTATTCATCCCCCTTGGCGTTGTTCCTATTTTGTTGCATTACAACCTGTAATTTAAATGTATTTTTATTTGGATTTTATGTAATGGACATACACAAATAGTCAACAAACAAAAAAAGTGAAATTTAAAAAATGACATGGAAAAGTGGTGTTTGCATGTGTATTCACTTTGCTATGAAGCGTCTAAATAAGATCTGGTGCAACCAACTACCTTCATAAGTCACATAATTAGTTAGATTGCACACTGATAGACCTTATTTAAGTATCACATGATCTCAGTATATATAAACCTGTTCTGAAAGGCCCCAGTCCAAACAGGTCAGGGACAAAGTTATGGAGAAGGACAGATCAGGGTTGGGTTATAAAAAATCTGAAACTTTGAACATCCCACGGAGCACCATTAAATCCATTATTAAAAAATGGAAAGAATACGACACCACAACTAACCTGCCAAGAGAGGGCCGCCCACCAAAACTCCCAGACCAGGCAAGGAGGGCATTAATCAGAGAGGCAACTAAGAGACCAAAGATAACCCTGAAGGAGCTGCAAAACTCCACCACGGAGATTGGAGTATCTGTCCATAGGACCACTTTAAGCCGTACACTCCACAGAGCTGGGAATTATGTAAGAGTGTCCAGAAAAAAATAAGCAAACATGTTTGGTGTTCGCCAAAAGGTATGTGGGAGACTCCCCAAACATATGGAGAAGGTACTCTGGTCAGTTAAGACTAAAATTGAGCCGATTTGGCCATCAAGGAAAACACTATAGCTGGCGCAAACCCAACTTCTCTCATCACCCCGAGAATACTATCCCCACAGTGAAGCATGGTGGTTGCAGTGGGGATGTTTTTCAACGGCAGGGACTGGGAAACTGAAGGAATAATGGATGTCACTAAATACAGGCAAATTCTTGAGGGGAAACCTGTTACAGTCTTCCAGAGATTTGAGACTGGGACGGAGGTTCACCTTCCAGCAGGACAATGACCGTAAGCATACTGCTAAAGCAACACTCAAGTGGTTTAAGGGGAAACATTTAAAAGTCTTGGAATGGCCTAGTCAATGCCCAGATCTCAATCCAATTGAGAATCTGTGGTATGACTTAGATTCCTGCACATCAGCGGAACCCATCCAACTTGAAGGAGCTGGAGCAGTTTTGTCTTGAAGAATGGGCAAAAATCCCAGTGGCTAGATGTGCCAAGCTTATATAGACATACCCCAAGACACTTGCAGCTATAATTGCTGCAAAAATTGGGGTGGGGGGGGGTGAATAGTTATGCACGCTCAAATTTTCTGTTTTTTTATCTTATTTCTTGATTGTTTTACAATAACAAATATTTTGCATCTTCAAAGTGGTAGACATGTTGTATAAATCAAATTATACAAACCCCACAAAAATCAATTTTAATTCCAGGTTGGAAGGCAACAAAATAGGAAAAATGCCAAGGTGGGTGAATAATCAAATGGAATCGACCAGTGAATAATACGTGTGTTGCATTCACTTCTCCATCTCATCCAAACATCTCACCAAAACAATCTTACTGTATTTAAAGAGAGGGAATAAGAGAAACCTGAAAGACAGAGGGAGAGATGGAGATGATGTAACATCTTCCAACACAGTGTGCTTGTTTTACAACTTAATGACTATTTACTGACCGGAACTGGACCATAATCCCTTGTTGATCTGATGTTGCAGACTCCATCGTCATCGGCTTCTGGGTGGGACTAGCCGTGTTCGTCGTCTTCATGTTCTTCATCCTCACCCTGCTGACCAAGACAGGAGCCCCGCACCAAGAGTGAGTTGAAAACAGCCCCTCTGTCCCCCTCTAAAACGTACAATCTGTCTACCCCATCTACGTTCCCCATTTCCCCTGAAACCCTCTACCCCTTACCTCTCCACCCTTTGCTGGGAGCCCTTCCAGAACCATAGACAGCCCCAGAAACTAGCATTGCAGTTTCAAGGCCTTTTTCTCAATTGTCTCAGTCTGTCCCCACCTCGTCTTCTCTCTGTTATCTGCACTAATCTAAAATAATTGAGCAGGTGAAATCCAGCCTAATTATGAGTTTACACCATATTGTTTTCACCTGCCAAGTCTTTTCTAATCAGTACAAATGAAGGAGAAGACAAGAGGAGAGAACAGATTTTTAGACAATTGAGACAGAGCCAAAGACTGATTCCCTCGATCATATCCAACCGTCTTACCTACCGCACTGCAGAACAACTGTTGCTAACATTTAGCTTTTTGGTTAATATGCCATTAGCAGAACTTCCATTAGTAGATAATAAATAATAAAGAGAGGTATATGTCAAGGAGAAATAAGGAGCTTTATTTATCTGTTTATATTCATTTGTCTCTGCATCAATCCATTAAGTCTCACCTCTGGAGGCTGTTTCATGGCACTTTAGAGGCAGATGGCTTGGCTCTGGAGTGGAAACGCACTAACACTAGAGCTACCATTAACACAAAACACTGGTAACACACTGATGTGGAGGTAAGTCTCAATGGAAAAAGCACCATTTGTGCTGTCTTGCTCACTCCCATATGGTTATTGGCAAGACAGCACAAACAGATCTGGGACCAGGTTAAGAAAGGCTACCTTTGGGAGAAAAAAAAAAAATCTAGTAATCACCCAGTGAATATAATCTGTTCTCTCCGTAATGTGATAAATCGTCAGTCTGTTATGATTATTTCTGAATTACACAATCTAATAAAAGATTCAATCAAATGTTGGATTATAAGACATTCAGGAGCTATATTGCTGTCCTTGAAAGTAATATAGATTCATTGACACGTATTGCTCCTTTTGCTTTGTCCCTTCCCACTGGTCAACTGTTGAATCAACGTTGTTTCCATGTCATTGCAACCCAAGAAAATCTATGTGATGTCGTTGAAACAATGTGGGGAAAGTATTGGATTTGCAAAAAGTAAGGTCATTTTGTATTTTTTTCCCACCCAACTTTTAACCTAAATACAATGACATGGTGACATTTTTGTTGTTGATTTCACGTTAAATTGACAACTCAACCAAATGTAAATCTAGACTTGAACTGACGTCTGTACCCAGTGGGTTCTCCTCTTCATCTTGCTCACATCCTCGCCACTTAACTTCTCTGCTCTTTCATAGACTTCTCTCTGCCCTCTCCTTTCCATCCATCCATCCTCATAATCTTTCCTAAAGTCCTATTAAATTGAATTTCTCTCCACTCCTAACCTTCCCCTCTTCTCTTCTACTAACCCTTCACCTCAACTAACCTATCCTCTCTTATCCTTTCCTCTCTTTCTAACCCCCTCTTCTCTTCTCTCCTTTTATCCTCTCTCTTCCCTCCTCTCTAACCCCCCCCCTCCTCTCCACTCTAACCCCCTCTGTGAGAGAGATGGCCATTACTCTAACACTTAAAAGGCTTGAAATCGGACTGAGAATGTCCTATTCAAAATTACTTTATTTAAAACTGCAGTAGCAGAGCAAGTTAAACATACAAAACTGGCAGCTAAAACTTATATGGCTCACCGTAGTTAAAAGTAGTTCTGAATACAAAGGACATGGTGTTATAAATCCTTTGTGCCAATAGTGGATTGTGAGCACTAACGTAACACTTGCTTGATGTTGTTGAGATGAGGATAAGGCAGATATTTCATTGGTGTTTTCAAGTGGGATCCTTCCATCTTAAATGTTTCGTTGATGAGTCCACAGCATTTCCAGAAGGGTCAACAGTGAATTCTGGTATCCCAGAACCAGCCCCCTCTATACCTGCACAATCTCAATCTCCTCCACTCTCACTTTGAGGCCCATCTGGGTTATTTTCTCTACAGCCAGAGCCACTGGCTACCCCTTTCAGCAGCCTCTGAAGTTGCCTTCATGGTTTGACATAATGCTTGGCAGTGGATCCCAAGGTCCTTCAGCAACCTGGTAGTGGATGTTGCCACAAATCCACGACACCCAACCTCCATTGGGCAAACTCTTGCTTTCCAGCCTCCCTGCTCGGTATCTACTCCAAGCTCAGCCTCTTCCTCTCGTATGCCTCGTCCACCTTATCATCCCAAGGCACAGTTAACTTCACAAAGTAGAGAGCGCACAGAGACAGGGACCATGGTCTACTATAGTACCAGGTTTGGTCTTATGTTGGTAACGGTTGTTGTATCTCAGATGGAACTGTGAGGCATTGGTCCACATCAGTCAGCATTTTCCATTCTAGGGCCGCATTCAGATTTCCAGCCTTTGTTCTTGGAGAGATTTCTCCGTTTTTGTTCTCCTCCGTGGACAAATGCTTTTTGTTGCGTATGGTCAGGTGTTCTGGGAGGCAAGGCATTGATGGTTGTTCACTTGGTTTCAAAGCTTCAGCTTGGCAGGATGGATGGACCTGTCAATGCTCTTGAGTCCTCTGATGGTTTCCTGCCTTAGCACCTGGTCTGGGTCTGTGTCCTTGAGGCTTGCATCATACCATAGTCACCTGGGCTGGGTCTGTGTCCTTGAGGCTTGCATCATACCGTCGTCACCTGGGCTGGGTCTGTGTCCTTGAGGCTTGCATCATACCGTCGTCACCTGGGCTGGGTCTGTGACCTTGAGGCTTGCATCATACCATAGTCACCTGGGTCTGTGACCTTGAGGCTTGCATCATACCATAGTCACCTGGGTCTGTGTCCTTGAGGCTTGCATCATACCGTCGTCACCTGGGTCTCTGTCCTTGAGGCTTGCATCATACCATCGTCACCTGGGTCTGTGTCCTTGAGGCTTGCATCATACCGTCGTCACCTGGGTCTGTGTCCTTGAGGCTTGCATCATACCATCGTCACCTGGGTCTGTGTCCTTGAGGCTTGCATCATACCGTCGTCACCTGGGTCTGTGTCCTTGAGGCTTGCATCATACCATCGTCACCTGGGTCTGTGTCCTTGAGGCTTGAATCATACCGTCGTCACCTGGGCTGGGTCTGTGACCTTGTGTCCTTGAGGCTTGCATCATACCATAGTCACCTGGGTCTGTGTCTGTGTCCTTGAGGCTTGCATCATACCGTCGTCACCTGGGCTGGGTCTGTGTCCTTGAGGCTTGCATCATACCGTCATCTCTGGGTCTGTGTCCTTGAGGCTTGCATCATACCATAGTCACCTGGGCTGGGTCTGTGTCCTTGAGGCTTGCATCATACCGTCGTCACCTGGGTCTGTGTCCTTGAGGCTTGCATCATACCATAGTCACCTGGGCTGGGTCTGTGACCTTGAGGCTTGCATCATACCTTCGTCTCTGGGTCTGTGTCCTTGAGGCTTGCATCATACAATACTTCCAAGGGTTTTTATTGGCTGCTTTGTTGGTATTGGCTCATCATTGATGAAGAAACCTTTTGTCAGACAGTTTACCTTTGGTGATAGACATGCTTCTTGATTTGCAAGGTATTTATTCAATCTTCATTCTGGCCCACTTGAAGTTATCTTTAAGTTATCCAAGCAGGCACCTGGTGCATGCTGCAGTAGTGGTCATTGTTGTTGTCATGTCTTTGGCTATGCCGGATTAAGTGATATGACATGCTATTCTATAAAATAATTTGTTTTTTTCCAGGTGATCCTCCAGCTCTTACTTTTAGAGTTATGCTTTTTTCCTTGGTGAAAAGCGCTTTGATGAATTTGAAAGGGATAATTAATTGAACCCACCTGGTGTCCCAGGTCTAAATCAGTCCCTGAGTAGAGGGGAACAATGAATAAACGCAGTGGAACTGGCTTTGAGGTCCAGAGTTTAGTTTGAGGGCTCTAAACCGTAGGTTTATACCCACTTGTTCTTTCTTGCTGGATGGGCTCAATACACTCCACATTTGATGTTTATGTGCTTGAGTTAGCCTGCTCAGAGACAGGGGTACTGATATTCTGCAAACTTTGGTTTTGCTCGAGTCACTGAACATTCGACTGACTTAAATGACTTCTCAAGAAGTACTGATCAATGCGAGTCCCCTGTTCTCCCTCCTCCAAGCACATTCTACTGACACAAACATTCTGGCACACATACTTTAAGATGGCAGGTGACCCAATTACTGAGCTGAAACCCCTGTGTCAATTGCCGACTTCCATTAACTGGACCAATAGAAACAGTTGACAATGAACACGACTGCAATTGGTTGAAAATTATGGAAAATACCTAGTTACTGGTATATTTGGCTCTATAAAAACTTGGAATAAAAACACCTTAAAATGAAGGTCTCTATTGAAGGCCTCTCTTTCACACCCTCCCTCTCTCCTCTCCTTGTAACATCTCGCTCTCTATTCTCCCTCCCCAACAGAAACCCGGAGCCGTGCGAGAAGCGCCACCGGCTGGGGAACTGCGTCGTGGACATCCACTGCCCCCAGGGGGACTCCCTGGCCGACGAGGACAAGGCCTTCTCACGCCCCCTTCTGGACGAATCACGCTCCTTCTTCTACATCAGCAAGGAGAAGCAGGGGAGAGGGGATGGATGTGGGCCACATAGGGTCCGTGGGAGTCTGGGAGGACGCAGCTCCTTCGGGTTGGAGGAGATGGGGGAGGCGGGGGAAGCCAGAGAGCGGGGAGACGGCGGTATCGACCTCCAGGGACTTCCAGAGGAGGGAAAGTCAGAGAGGGAACACATCTTCCTGTCGCACCACTTCGACATTCCCAACTTTGTGAACTCGGAGCACAGCAGAATGACGGGAGAGGATGATCTGCTGCTGTGTGAGCCGCCCACCCTCCTGGACAGCCAATCGTGCGTTCTGGATGGCCACCACGTCATCAGCTGAGGCCCCGCCCCATCCACGTACACCATTGACATCATTATTGGAGATATGTTACCATAGCTGCAGATGAATGGCAATACTTGAGTTCCAAATGGCCTCTGCTCATTTCTTTTATAGGAATGTGGACTAACAGTTACTGTAAAGTCACACTGACCTCACCCATGACTACCAGGGTTGTGTTCATTAGGGCATGCAACAAAAAACATTTTGCAACATAAAAACGAACATTTGTGTTTCTTAATGGACAATTCCAGTTAGTCCCGCCCTGTTTCGGTCCGTTTTCCTGTGTTTGGTGACTCATGAACATGACCTAGCTCTTTTCCATCTGGCTATTGGCTGAAAATATTCTTTACAAACCACCATCAATCAGCCCCTGGTGAACCTTACTTGTTAGCTTGTACTAATAGTTTGACACAGGGTGACAATGTTTTCTGCAAGGGAGAATATTCTCAAGTTGAAACTGCAGCGTCTTTTTTCACCTTTATTTAACTAGGCAAGTCAGTTAAGAACAAATTCTTATTTACAATGATGGCCTAGGAACATTGGGTTAACTGCCTTGTTCAGGGGCAGAACGACAGATTTTTTCGTTGTCAGCTCGGGGATACGATCTAGCAACCTTCCGGTTACTTGTCCAATGCTCTAACCACTAGGCTACCTGCCGCACCGAACCATTATCCATTAACATTATCTTAATTGGCTAACTCATGAATTAATTTTATAAGTATGGGCTGGATGACACTACACTGGAGAGATGAGATGCCTCTTTATGAGAAACCATGTCATAAAGATTGAATGAAAAAGCAGAGAGGGGTTTGGAGAAGAGCGAGAGAGAGAGAGACTGTGTGGAATACATATTGATGAACACTAGTCTTCCGTTGCCCTTGTCGTATCTTGACTGAGAAATGTTCCAGACAGAAACATCATCAAACACTAAAGAAGCAGGTTCTAAACGCATAAATGCATGTATAAATACTGTTCATGTATAGATGATTATACAGGTAATATAAACCATCAGCCATGAGTCTCTGAGTGTTTTTTGTTAACATGTATATTACACTAGCATAGCATAGACAGCTAATTAAAGTCGTCGGCCAGCTTCAGAACCTACAGCCTCATCTAATCTAAGCTTTGTTTGCTTTAATTCATCTTTATGAAAGAACAGAAAAAACAAACCTTTCATAATACAAACACATTAGTCAATAACAAGATGACAATACAAAGTACAAGGAGATTGTCTCATTGTAAGTTAGAGGAGATGTCATCCTGCATTCATCTTGCAAAGACTAGCTTGCGTCCCAAATGGCTGTCACGCCTTGGTCTTAGTATTTTGTGTTTTCTTTAATTATTTGGTCAGGCCAGGGTGTGACATGGGTTTATGTTGTTGTATTTCGTATTGGGGTTATTGTATTATTGGGATTGCGGCTGAGTAGGGGTGTTGTATGGGCTTGGCTGCCTGAGGCGGTTCCCAATCAGAGTCAGGTGATTCTCGTTGTCTCTGATTGGGAACCGTATTTAGGTAGCCTGGTTTCGCTTTGTATTTCGTGGGTGATTGTTCCTGTCTCTGTGTAGTGTTCACCAGATAGGCTGTAATAGGTTTCACGTTCCGTTTGTTGTTTTTGTATTTATTAGTTATTTCATGTATCATTCCGTTTTTTCAGTCATTAAAGACATGAGTAACCACCACGCTGCATTTCGGTCCGACTCTCTTTCTACAAATGAAGAACAACGTTACAATGGCACCCTATTCCCTTTAGTGCACTACTTTTGACCAGGGCCCTATGGGCTCTGGTCAAACATTGCACACTAAGTAGTGATTTGTTGCAATTTGGGACACATACAAAGAGGTGTGTGGCGAATACAAGTGAGCCGATCAGCATTAGATGTCAATGAATGCATTTAAACCAGGAGACTTGATGCTGACAAACAAGGGAGGGAGGGAGGTACAAACACTAAACCTGCCATCTAAAGGTGCTATCTAGAACATAATACGGTTCTTCAACTCTCCCCATAAGAGAAACCATTGAAGAACCCTAGTTGGTTCCAAGTAGAACCATTTTGGTTCTATATACACTACATGACCAAAAGTATGCTCATTGAACCTCTGATTCCAAAATGATGTGCATTAATGTGGAGTTGGTCCCCCCTTTGTAATAATAATAATAATAATATATGCCATTTAGCAGACACTTTTATCCAAAGCGACTTACAGTCATGTGTGCATACATTCTACGTATGGGTGGTCCCGGGGATCGAACCCACTACCCTGGCGTTACAAGCGCCATGCTCTACCAACTGAGCTACAGAAGGACCAGTGGAGTGGAGGCTGCTATAACAGCCTCCACTCCTCTGGGAAGGCTTTCCACTAGATGCTGGAACATTGCTGTGGGGACTTGCTTCCATTCAGCTACAAGAGTATTAGTGAGGCCGGGCATTGATGTTGGGTGATTAGGCCTGGCTCGCAGTCGGTGTTCCAAATCATCACAAATATGTTCGATGGGGTTGAGGTCAGGGCTCTGTGCAGGCCAGTCAAGCTTTATGCACGGGGCAGTTAGGATCACCACTTCATTTTAAGAATGTGAAATGTCAGAATAATAGTAGAGAATTATTTATTTCAGCTTTGTTTTCTTTCATCACATTCCCAGTGGGTCAGACGTTTACATACACTCAATTAGTATTTGGTAGCATTGCCTTTAAATTGTTTAACTTGGGTCAAATGTTTCGGGTAGCCTTCCACAAGCTTCCCACAAGAATTTTGGCCCATTCCTCCTGACAGAGCTGATGTAACTGAGTCAGGTTTGTAGGCATCCTTGCTCGCACACGTTTTTTCAGTTCTGCCCACACATTTTCTATAGGATTGAGGTCAGGGCTTTGTGATGGCCACTCCAATACCTTGACTTTGTTGTCCTTAAGCCATTTTGCCACAACTTTGGAAGTATGCTTGGGGTCATTGTCCATTTGGACAACAAATATAACTATGGTCATTATGGCCAAACAGTTCTATTTTGTTTCATCAGACCAGAGGACATTTCTCCAAAAAGTACAATCTTTGTCCCCATGTGCAGTTTCAAACCGTAGTCTGGCTTTTTTATGGTGGTTTTGGAGCAGTGGCTTCTTCCTTGCTGAGCGGCCTTTCAGGTTATGTCGATATAGGACTCGTTTTACTGTGGATATAGATATTTTTGCACCTGTTTCCTCCAGCATCTTCACAAGGTCCTTTGCTGTTGTTCTGGGATTGATTTGCACTTTTTGCACCAAAGTACGTTCATCTCTAGGAGACAGAATGCGCCTCCTTCCTGAGTGGTATGATGGAAGTGTGGTCCCATGGTGTTTATACTTGCGTACTATTGTTTGTACAGATGAACCTTCAGGCGTTTGGAAATTGCTCCGAAGGATGAACAAGACTTGTGGATGTCTACCATTTTTTTCTGAGGTCTTGGCTGACTTGATGTCAAGCAAAGAGGCAATGAGTTTGAAGGTAGGCCTTGAAATACACCCACAGGTAAATCTCCAATTGACCCAACATGATGTCAATTAGCCAAACAGAAGCTTCTAAAGCCATGACATCATTTTCTGGAATTTTCCAGGCTGTTTAAAGGCACAGTCAACTTAGTGTATGTAAACTTCTGACCCAGGGGAATTGTGATACAGGGAATTATAAGTGAAATCATCTGTAAACAATTGTTGGAAAAAGTACTTGTGTCATGCACAAGTACAAAACTCGGAATTCCAAAGCGCAAACTCTGGCCTCTTTCTAGAGCCCACAAGAAGGACCGCCGCGGCACCTTCCTGTTCAAGTGAGCACAGCACAACAAGGTGAATCCAAAAATGTATTGTAAGCTGCTGCATAAATAATGTATTATGCGAGGGAGATATGTATACTGTAGCTAGAAAGTAATACTAAGTGTATGTTGTGTAGTAAACTGTTAGTAGCCCATGTGCCTCACCCTAATAATTTGGTCCCTTTCCCCCTTTATAACTTAGGCTACTATTCTATTTATGCTACGGTTCTGACTTGGTGTACAGGCAGAATACTGTAAGAACGGCCCATGTTCTGAATTCTTTCACTGTACATTTCAAAAGTGTGTACATCTCAATTGTCAGTAGAAACCATTTTGTTTAAGCACGTCAGGCATATCAGCTAGGTTTGTAAATGAGGCTGAAAACTGTTTCGCTGCCAGACAAGGCTCTGCTGATAGCCAGGTGTAGTGGTGGTAAACATTCACTCCATGGTGCTGAAAAGAAAGCTCTGCTGTTGGGACTGCTTTATGCAGGCCCTAACAGTTTGTGGGCACCATTTGTCACCATTATAGTGCAATTAATGTACTGCTTGGTGTTGTGTTGTGTAGTTTAGTGGCTTTGCTGGCATGAATAAAAATACAAATAAATGTGGTTTTCCACACCAAGATTTACATGCTAAAATCGCCAATGGTTGAGACACTTAGCAAAAAACTTGCCAAAATTATAATTTAACTATAATTTAACTATAATAAATTTGTGGAGTGGTTGAAAAATGAGTTTTAATGACTCCAACCTAAGTGTATGTAAACTTCCGACTTCAACTGTAAGTAAATATATAGTGTACATGGAAGCAAAAGGGTTCTCCTATGGGGACAGCTGAAAAATCATTTTGGAACCTTTTTTCTAAGAGTGGACCGTTGTCCCTTGACAAATGTAATGTTCGCAAAAACAGGACTCAGTTTTGCTGTATGGAGGACAGGTATCACTAGTTTTGAGGGAAATTAGTTTTCATCGTGTTCTTTCTTTCTCTCTTTCTCTCTCTCTTACTCACACTCTGTAACACTCTCTCTCGCACACTCTAAAACTCTCTTTCTCTAAGTCCTGTTAGGTGTTGTAGAGTAGCTAACATTTTTGAGACCATTGGTGATGCATCAGAGCCCCACCTGTTTTGAGCCTCACCTGTTATAGTTTATTATTTGTTGACTGTTTTGCATGTTATTTTGGCATTAATACGTGTCACATATCAGTTTGCAAACAATGTTTTTAAAAAACAACTATAATTGAGATAATAAAGCTGCATGTAAAAATGGTCTCTTTTGTTTTCTTAAGTAAGGCAGCTCCTAAATGCAGGTCTTTCAGCTTAGCTCAGTGCTATCTGAGGTGGTGGGGCAGCCAGCGGAAAATACAGAGCATAGGGGTTGGTCATGTTCTCAAGTTGAGCCGTGATTGGCTCAGTGTTCCATCACTCATGGGGACACTACGTTGCCGCAAAATCTACTGGGAGAGCATTTATTTTTTCCCCTTGGGTGATGCCATAGAGTTACATTAGAAGTGCCCATTCAAGAAGGTTCAAGGTCATTGGCCACAGATAAAATGACGTCAAATCACATATCTAAAGTAGCTTGGATTGGACTGATCATGTCAATATAATCATTTCAAATCGTAGCTAGCAAGCTAGACAAGCAGTCATCATTATGAGTCAAGTCGACAATCAACTGGCAAATCCTTTTCAAATCTTCTCATATGAAGAAAAATTATAGATAAAATGTATCTGTGCGCATCGGCCATTGGACGTAAACATTACACAAGTTGGAAATGCAAATTCAACAATGAGTGCTGAGGCACGACTGCAGCCCTGGGTTCAATCCTAGGCTGTGTCACAGCCAGCTGTGACCGGGAGACCCATGGGGCGGCGCACAATTGGCCCAGCTTCGTCCGGGTTAGAAGAGGGTTTGGCCAGACTTGTCTCATCTAGCATCTCTGGAGCGGCGGGCCGGGCTCCTGCAAACTGACTTCGGTCGTCAGTTCGACAGTGTTTCCTCTGACACATTGGTGTGACTGGCACCATTATAGTGCAATTAATGTACTGCTTAGTGTTGTGTAGTTTAGTGGCTTTGCTGGCATGAATATAAATACTAATAAATGTTGTTTTCCACACCAAGATTTACATGCTAAAATCGCCACTGGTTGAGACACTTAGCAAAATGCATTTGCCACTGTAGCCCCTTGCAGTGGCGGAAAAAGTACCCAATTGTCATACTTGAGTAAAAGTAAAGATACCTTAATAGAAAATGACTCAAGTAAAAGTCACCCAGTAAAATCCTACCTGAGTAAAAGTCTAAAAGTATTTTGTTTTAAATATACTTACATATCAAAAGGTAAAAGTATAAATAATTTCAAATGTTTTTGTTTTTTATTTATGGATAACCAGGGGCACACTCCATCAGATCAGAGGCAGTAGGGATGACCAGGGGCATTCTCTTGATAAGTTTGTTAAATTAACCATTTTCCTGTCCTGCTAAGCATTCAAAATGTAACGAGTACTTTTGGGTGTCAGGGAAAATGTATGGAGTAAAAAGTACAGAATTTTCTTTAGGAATATGGTAAAGTAAAAATAAAAGTTGACAAAAATATAAATCGTAAAGTAAATATACCCCAAAAAACGACTTTACTTAAGTACTTTACACCACTGGCCCTTAGCATGATTAGGTACTGAACAATTCATAATAATAATATAATAATAAAATACCTGCAATTTAGCAGATGCTTTTATTGAAAGCAACTTCCAGTCATGCGTGCATACACTTTACATATGGGTGGCCCTTGGAAATCGAACCCACAATCCTGGGGTTGCAAGCACCAGGGTCTGCCAGGGTCCGTATCCATGAAGCTTCTCAGAGTAGGTGGACTGATATGTCAATTCCCACCTGTTCATATAATCATATTCATTGTGATCTAAAAGGCTAAACTGATCCCAGATCAGCTCTCATAGTCTGACATGTTTATGAATACAGGCTCTGGCTTTTCCAATTTTGTTACTCACTCTTTGAGCTTTTTAAATTCAAATGTGATAACTACAGATTTTTACAACGTAAACACAAGCTAAGAGTCGGGTTACATATGCAACTTGATTTGAAAAGTTTCACAATAGGAACACAGTTGGTGTTGTGAATGACTTGTGTAAACTGAATACAGAGTATACTCTGTTGAATAAATGTAGAAGTTCAGAACTAGTCACTGTGTTTATTGTTCAAGAAGGAATGTTTCTATGGTGACCCAGGACTGAGTGGGAAGGGTGGAGTCAGGCATTCTTACATTTCTCTCTGAATGAAGTGTTCCATCAGCCTTTGTGGCACCCTATTCTTCCATAGTCAAAATGGGTCTGGTCAAAAGTAGTGCACTATAAAGGGAATAGGGAGCCATTTCAGATGCAGACTTCATCCTCCTCCAAAGTAATGAGTTCTGTTTAGGTCAGCAAAGCAGAATCCAGAGTGGAAACACAATCAATTAATGGATGGAAGAGGGTGGATGGTTACTGGTGACTGGTCCAATACGTCACATTTTGCACACACACACACACACACACACACACACACACACACACACACACACACACACACACACACACACACACACACACACACACACACACACACACACACACACACACACACACACACACACACACACACACACACACACACACACACACACACACACACACACCTTAAGGCTTTGAGTGTATCTTTGTCCTTGCAAAATACAGTATTCATAATCATCCTTGAAAGCAATTTCAGTACTCTGACACAGACAACAAGTTCCACATTAGAAATAAATACTTTTTGTTATTATGACCATTTATTTCCACCCCACATGTTGACCATGAGCTTCCATGAGTAAAGTTTCCCCTATGTACAGTTCTAGGATCATCTTCTCAATTCAGCAATCCTATCCTCAACCAAGAGTGGGGAACATCCTAAACTGACTCAAGATCAGTGTCTAGAGGCAACTTCACCCTAACTTCTCCTGCTTCTATTGAGAAGGCTGGTCCTTGAAGGTGTAATGCCTGTTGTTGACCAGAGGGTGGGACAGTGGAGTGGCACTGATGATGGTTCACAAAGTAGTGTGAAGTTTCCCCTGAGTTGATGATCTGAGGCAGTTTCCACAAAGCGTCTCAGAAAGGTACCTAGGAATCCTGCTAAAACCTGTTTTAAAACAATAAAAACTCCCAGCTCAGAGTAGGTGACATGACACTGCCCAGACAAAGTCAGGAGTAAAATAAACTCATAAAAGTTTATCTCAGCTGGTAATCACAACAGTTTGAGGTACAACAAAGGAAATATAGTGATGATGCTCATTGACATTGTTGCAAATGATGGGGAATATATCATTGGGAATAACCAGTCACGATGAGGCATCGCCAGCTGTGCTGCTTCAGACAACCACGGTGAATGTGACTACATTAAATCTTTCAGGTCATTTTCTCCTACTTGTCTCCCAAGTGGGATAACATGTTTATTAATGTTTAAAGTAGCATAACTTGCCCATGTTTCCTCCAATCACATAGTATGATTTACAATTTTGGAGCTCTGAAATGAAACTTTTGTAATCATATTTTTCAACATAAGACACAGTGGAGACAGGCCATCACAAATCGTTATGTTGGATTGACTTAAAAAGTTGAGATGAGACACATTAATTGTTAAATTGAGCAAGAGTAATGGAAGCCAGGGAAAGGGTTGGTATTTTGTTGTTGTTGACATAGTGATTTCTAGGAGAATTACAGGATAGGGAGGGGAGTGGGTTTACCCCCAAGACACCCAATGAGGCCTAGGCCTATGTGAAATCATTGGCAAAAGCACAAGAGACACTGTTGCACGAATGTCTAGATTATTTATGGATTGATCATATAGAAACATCGAACTAATATTTCAACAACTCCAGAGCATTTGCCTGTCTATGGTGCAGGAAACACTGACTCGCTGTCTTTTTTAACTGCTGGTAACTCTTAACTGGTTAGGACAGCTCACGAGGTGTCCTAAATATCTGTCGATTAGGTGGGACTCATGACTAAAGAGGCTTCATTTGTCGCTTTTATTTTGACCCATGAGAGCATGAGTAAAATGTCTCTACACTTGGTACTTACAACCAATTTTCTACTTTGTTACGCTTTGCGGCTATGGACCCTGAGGCCCATTTTGTGTCCTCCACCCATGGTAGGCTGATCCTAGATCTGTGCATACTTCTACACAGAGTTCTTGTTTGCCAATATGGATGACTGGATGTTGATTGAGTTAGCGCCTTGGTATGTCTCCAGCAGCGACTCAGGGAGAGAGAATGAGACAAAAGGTGTACGTGTAAATTCACTCTGGCTATCTATGCTGATTTCAGAGCACTCTCGTCTGAGTGTGCCAGCGCGCAGTATTACAAACGCACAAAACCCATTCAATAGGACAGGTGTCAGTAAACATCAGCAAAAAAAAAAACTAAATTGTTGCCAGCAGCACAGTTACAGTCACCAACACTCTGGATAACATGAAAACTGCCTAACCAGCTCTGCTAGGGGGAGTAAAATGGTCAGAGTGAGGCGTTCTCTCATTTGTGTCTGGATGTAGCTAGCAAGCTAGCCAACGTTAGCCAGTTAGCTTGGGTGTTTGACTGCTGTTGTGAGGTCAGAAAGCCTAATCCTTGGTCAGAGTGTCCAGGTCAGTGTCCTGTGTACACTCTGGATACGCAAATAACCCAGAGCACACTCTGATACACTGGAGGCAATTTACGAACGCCCCCAAAGTGACAAGATTATGGCTATGAGATAACTAGGAATGCCAGTGGTGGGTTGGTCAGTGTACTGTCAATCAAACTACATGAATAGTGTGACTTCGAGTATGTAGAAAACTTGTTCAACAGCATACGCCAATGCTAGGTACAGTACCAGTCAAAAGTTTGGACACACCTACTCATTCAAGGGTTTTTCTTTGTTTTTACTATTTTCTACATTGTAGAATGATAGTGAAGACATGAAAACTATGAAATAACACATATGGTATCATGTATTAACCAAAAAACTGTTAAACACATCAAAATATATTTTATATTTGGGATTCTTCAAAGTAGCCACCCTTTGCCTTGATGACAGCTTTGCGCAATCTTGCCATTCTCTCAACCAGCTTCATGAGCTTCATGAGGTAGTCACCTGGAATGCATTTCAATTAACAGGTGTGCCTTGTTAAAAGTTCATTTGTGGAATTTCTTTCCTTCTTAATGCGTTTCAGCCAATCAGTTGTGTTGTGACAAGGTAGGGGTGATATACAGAAGATAGCCCTATTTGGTAAAAGACCAAGTCCATATTATGGCAAGAACAGCTCAAATAAGCAACGAGAAATGTCAGTCGGTCATTACTTTAAGACATGAAGGTCAGTCAATACGGAACATTTTCAAGAACTTTGAAAGTTTCTTCAAGTGCAGTCGCAAAAACCACCAAGCGCTATGATGAAACTGGCTCTCAGGAAAGGAAGTCCCGGAGTTTCTTTTATTTAACAAGGCAAGTCAGTTAAGAACAAATTCTTATTTGCAATGACGGCCTAGGAACAGTGGGTTAACTGACTTGTTCAGGGGCAGAACAACAGATTTTTACCTTGCCAGCTCGGGGATTCAATCTGCCAACCTTTCAGTTACTGGCCCAACACTCTAACCACTAGGCTACCTGCCGTTACCTCTGCTGCAGAGGATACGTTCATTAGAATGATCAGCCTCAGGAATTGCTGCCCAAATACATGCTTCAGAGAGTTCAAGTAACAGACACAACATCAACTGTTCAGAGGAGACAGCGTGAATCAGGCCTTCATGGTCGAATTGCTGCAAAGAAATCATTACTAAAGGACACCAATAATAATAAGAGACTTGCTTGGGCCAAGAAACACGAGCAATGGACATTAGACCAGTGGAAATCTGTCCTTTGTCTGATGAGTCCAAATTGAGATGTTTGGTTCAAACCTCTGTGTCTTTGTGAGACGCAGAGTAGGTGAATGGATGATCTCTGCATGTGTGGTTCCCACTGTGAAAATTGGAAGTAGGAGGTGAGATGGTGTGGGGGTGCTTTGCTGGTGACACTGTCTGTGATTTATTTAGAATTCGAGGCACACTTAACCAGCATGGCTACCACAGCATTCTGCAGCGATAAGCCATCCCATCTGGTTTGCCCTTAGTGGGACTATCATTTGTTTTTCAACAGGACAATGACCCAACACACCTCCAGGCTGGAGGTGTAAGGGCTATTTGACCAAGAAGGAGTGTGATGGAGTGCTGCATCAGATGACCTGGCCTTCACAATCCCCTGGACCCCAGAATGAAGGAAAAGAAGCCAACAAGTGCTCAGCATATGTGGGAAAAGCATTCCAGGTGAAGCTGGTTGAGAGAATGCCAAGAGTGTGCAAAGCTGTCTTCAAGGCAAATTGTGGCTACTTTGAAGAATCTCAAATATAAAATATATTTTGATTTGTTTAACTCTTTTTTGGTTACTACATGATTCCATATGTGTTATTTCATAGTTTTGACATCTTCACTGTCATTCTATAATGTAGAAAATCGTTTTTAAAAATGAAGAAAAACACTTGAATGAGTAGGTGTGTCCAAACTTTTGACTGGTACCGTATGTTATATGGGAATTAGTCAAGAGACAACTGTATCGTTAATTAAAGATGAACTAAGATGTGTCTGAAAAACATTGAGGAAGACAACCTATTTAACCACATAGCTAACATTGTTGACATAGCTGGATCAGTTGTTTTGGGCAAGAATTGTGTCTACTGAAACATGTTTAACAGGTCTGCCTAGGTACTGTAGCAGCTGGAAAGTGGCGGAAATTACGTGTTGTTGTCATCGTAACCATCCATTGTAAACATACACTGTCACTGCCCATCTGTGTCTTGTGCCTGTTGCTATCCTCACAAAAGGTGACATGTCCTTGAACAGTGGCATCTGGTATGTGTCACACCTGCACAGTGACTCGAATTGTCCCGCCAATACTCCCTTAAAGTGTATATAAGGCTAGTGTCTAATTCAACGTGTGTGGGTCAGGATACCCTCTGATCGCGGATTTGCTACCAAAGGGACTCTTGTGACTGCAATATTCTCTGCTTTTCTGAAACATGGCTTTTGGACAAGATACCCCTCATGGGTATTCTACTGGATGGATTCTCTATCCACTGAGCTGACAGGACAGTGGACTCTGTGAAATCGAGAGGGGGAAGGGTTTGCCTCTTCATTAACAACAAAAGGTGTGCTGACTCGAGTGCAGTGGAACTCTTTAACCATTGTTCATCCGTCTTGGAATACCTGATGCTCAAATGGCGACCCTTCTACCTCCCGAAGGAGTTTCCAGCTGTTATCGTGACTGTTGTATACATTCCACCTCAGGACACGAAAAATAACAAGATGGCACTTAAAAACTGAACAAGGCTATAAACAAGCAGGAAAAGTTGCACCCAGAGGCTGCTTTACTTGTTGCCGGTGCTTTTAATTCCACGCCATTAAGACACGTGATGCCCAACTTGCATCAATACGTCTCCTTTGCCACTTGGGGCAATAAAGACCACTGTTACTCTACCCACAAACAAGCACCTCGTCCACTATTCAGCTTGTTGTTTTCAAGCAAAACCTCAAACAGGAAGTACCCGTGACTCGCTCCGTTGAGAAATGGTCATCAGAAACAGAGATTATGCTACATGACTCCTTTGCTAGCGCTGATTGGAATATGTTCTGAGACTCCGCCTTTAACATCGACAAGCTAACCACCTCCTTCACCGGCTTCATTAGGAAATGCATCGGTGATATTCTCCCCACAGTGAAGGTTCGCTGCTTCCCCAATCAAAAGCCCTGGATTATCTATGAGGTTGGCGCTAAGACAAAGGACAGGGCTACCGCATACATTGCTATCGCAGACAACCATGAAGCTACAGCTGAGGACAGGAACAAGTACAAGACACCCCGCTACATCCCACGCAGAGTCATCAAACAAGCAAAATGACAATATAGGAATAAGGTGGAATCATATTACACAGCCTCCGATGCACACCGCATGTGGAAGGGGCTCCAGTCCAGTATGGATTACAAAGGAAGACCCAGCCATTATCTGCCCAATGATGCCTCTCAACCAGACGAACTCAATGCATTTTATGCACGCTTTGACAACAACAACAACACTGTGCTCTGCGTGAGGGCCCCCACCAACCCAGAGGACTGGGTGATCTCTCTCTCCAAGGCCGACGTGAGTAAGGTCTTTAATCAGGTCAACACTCGCAAGGCCACAGGGCCGGAAAGCATTCCAGGGCATGTTCTCAGAGCCCTCACCCACCTAGATAAGAGGAATACCTATGTGAGAATGCTGTTCATTGACTACAGCTCAGCGTTCAACACCATTCTCCCCTCCAAGCTCATCACCAAGCTTAGGACCCTGGGCCCTGGGACTGAACACCTCCCTCTGCAACTGGATCCTGGACTTCATGATGGGCCGACCCCCGGTGGTAAGGGTAGGCAGCATCAACTCTGCCACACTGATGCTCAACACGTGGGCCCTACAAGTTTGTGTGCTTAGTCCCCTTCTGTACTCTCTATTCACCCACAACTGCCTCGCGCATCATCAAGTTTGCTGAAGACAGAACGGTGGTAAGCCTGCTCACATGCGATGATGAGACAGCCTACAGACAGGAGGTTAGTGACCTGGCCGTGTAGTGCCGGGCCAACAAGCAATCGCTCAATGTGAGTAAGACCAAGGAGCTCATCGTCGACTACAGGGGGGAGCACAGCCCATCCACATCGACGGGACTGCAGTGGAGCGGGTCGAGAGCTACAAGTTCCTCGTCTTTGGAGGGAGTTGAAAGCCCGTGTTGCCCAGCAACAGCCCCAAAACATCACTGCTCTAGAGGAAATCTGCATGAAGGAATGGGCCAAAATACCAGCAACAGTGTGTGAAAACCTAGTGAAGACTTACAGAAAACATTTGACCTCTGTCATTGCCAACAAAGGGTATATAACAAAGTATTGAGATAAACTTTTGTTATTGACCAAATACTTTTTTTCCACCATAATTTGCAAATAAATTCATTAAAAATCCTACAATGTGATTTTCTAGATTTCTTTCACTCATTTTATCTGTCATAGTTGAAGTGCACCTATGGTGAAAATTACAGGCCTCTCTCATCTTTTTAAGTGGGAGAACTTGCACAATTGGTGGCTGACTAAATACTTTTTTGCCCCACTGTATATCGGGTGAAAGAAAGGCCCGGAATATCGTTAAAGACTCCAACCACCCAAGCTATAGAGTGTTCTCTCTGCTTCCGCACGGCTAGTAGTGCCGGTGCATTAAGACACCAGCAGGCTCATGAACAGCTTCTATCCAAATGCCATAAGACTACCAAATAGCAAACAAAATGGCTACACAAGTCTGAGTTGACCCGTGTATTTTATTTTTGGACTGGTTCAATGCACACTCACAGAACTCTACACACTCACATACACACACACACTGACACTCAAACACACACACACTCACTTCATTTGCTCACACACACATAACATGCACACACATGTTTACTAGCTCTACACAAACACACACAAACCCACTCATATACGATCATCATATATGCTGCTGCTACTCTGTTTACCATATATCCTGATGCCTAATCACCTTACCAGTGGAGGCTGCTAAGGGGAGGACGGCTCATAGTAATAGATGGAATGGAATCAATGGAATGATATCAACCCCATGAAAAACACATGTTTTATACCATTCCTTTGACTCCATTCCAGACATTACTATGAGCCATCCTCCCCTCAGCAGCCTCCACTGCCCTATACATATCTACCTCTATCACTCCAGTATCCCTGCACATTGTAAATACGGTATTGGAACTAGGGTGGCAAAGGGTCAGAGACTTTCCATTAGAAGTTAAGCTCGGGAATTTGGGGAATTTTGCTTAAATTCATCAAAAAAGTTAGCTTATAACAGTGAACACTTTTGTGGGATACATATAAGGCGATTCTAGGTCTCAATGGAATTGCAACCCTCTGCATGCACAGTGCATTCTTCCATCACATGTGCAGTGCACTCTTCCATCACATGTACAGCTGATTCTCAAGATCTTGCACACTAATGAGATGCTATTGAGCCCACACTACTACACTGTCTTAGCCAAGGACTACATGCTTTCTTGTAAATTTTGATTACAATACTGGGTGGGGTGAATATATTTTATATGTCAACTAGTAAATAGTAGCCATCTGGCCAAGTGCATAAAGTTCCCTCAGCGCTCACAACAAGCAACCTGATTTCACCTGGTCAGTCTATGTCATGGAATAAGCAGGTGTCCTTAATGTTAATACACTCAGTGTATATAGTTTACTTACTTCTTGTTATTTTTAATACTATATTGATATGGATTACTGTATTGTTGGGTTTAGATCTTGCAAGAAAGGCATTTCACTGTATGTGCATGTGACATTAAAACTTGACATTTGAAGGTAAAGCTTAGTCCTAGACTAAAAAGCTATTTCAGTGGAGATTATTTTTAATCCAAAACTAGGTTTAATCTGTGTATGGGAAACCAGCCCTGTCGGAACAACATTTCCTCCAGTCAGCCCAGTTCTTACTTAATTATTCTAACAAAATATTCAAATATGCAATGTTTCATTAGTGCACCTAAAGTAGGCCGATAGTGCACTAAGGTCCAGGTGAATGACAAACTGATGCCTGTTGGCTATCTTGGCGCAGGTGAAAAAGCAACAGTGGTGTCGTTTTACCTCCGGGTCAGTTGGCTTGGTGGGGTATCAATGCAAGTGTGTTACAGGGTCACAAAGGGATATCCGTGATGTATATTTTATAATATAGCACCATTATGTGATGGGGACGATTACCTATGGGGTCAGTCTAGCATAGATAGCCTGGTTACCAGCGCATACCCCAGGAGCAGT
Organism: Oncorhynchus gorbuscha; assembly: GCF_021184085.1. Lineage (NCBI taxonomy): Eukaryota > Metazoa > Chordata > Actinopteri > Salmoniformes > Salmonidae > Oncorhynchus > Oncorhynchus gorbuscha. The sequence goes on from NC_060184.1 coordinate 13,958,594, forward strand.
GTGGGCATTAAGTGCCTTGCTCACAGGCACAAAGGCAGGTGATGGCATCTAGGATTTAATCCAAATCACCGCTTCTGGCCAGAAACATCTAGGCTATTCCTTGTTGGTTGGAACCAATGTGGATTCAAACAGTATATGCTCAGAGGGCCGCTTTTCTGTGTGTGTCTACAGGTATTTTATAATAAATTGTTGCACATGTAATAGGTCTATGTTCGGTTTCCCACAAGTGTTGGTATAAGAAGGTTGATTCAATACAGTGTTTAAATGATTAATAGGGTTGGAGAGGCAGGTTTCAACTGCAATAGATGAATCATTTATCATATGGGGGGTATCAACAGTGTGTGTGTGTGTGTGTGTGTGTGTGTGTGTGTGTGTGTGTGTGTGTGTGTGTGTGTGTGTGTGTGTGTGTGTGTGTGTGTGTGTGTGTGTGTGTGTGTGTGTGTGTGTGTGTGTGTGTGTGTGTGTGTGTGTGTGTGTGTGTGTGTGTGTGTGTGTGTGTGTGTGTCATGTGTCTGTGTCTCTGAGAGTGCTTTACTTTTGTGTTGGACTGAAAGTGTTGCACAACATACTGCCATACCTGCTGTCACCAGTCTTTCTCCCTGGGGTGTGTTACCTGGGCTGGGCAGATTCCAGCTGTAGCCTCAGCCCTCCTCTCAGAAAAGCCACTCAAACGACATGGATAATGCTACGCTATTGGTTAAATTTTTTAAAAATTGCCTCTAAACTCTTGACAAGGACATTTGGACTCATATAATGATTTGTTTACGGTATTAGTTTGTAGGGAAAAGTCCTGGTGATGCAGACATAGGTTACCTCACCTCAGAGAGACGGTGGCGGAGTGAGAGTGTTATTTTTAACCGGGTCCTTGCTCAAAGTCGCCCCGGCAAGTTCCATTTGACCGATTCCTGGGAGATTTGGAACGGATTCAATAACGAAGGCGTTATCATGGTAAGTACTCCGTCTCTCTCTAATGTATTTCTTTGACTATAATTAGTGTATGGCAGGTGGCTTGGCTGAACTTTGGGATTTGTCTAACAGATGAACTGGGCGTGTTAAATGGGAAACAGAAAGGAATGCAACATTGACATTTTGGTCGACTGTTTCAGGATTAGTTTACCTGTTGCGCACCAAGGCTTTTACAAAGGGCACTGTATTTGATGTCAATATTTGATAAACAGCCCAGGGAATGCATCTGTGTGACTTGGGTTGTATTTATTGGTGATATATCAATTGTCTTTCATTTCAATGTTTATTTAGGCCTATATTCTATTATATGTTATTATATCACATTATTATTGTCTAATTACAGGTATGCAATGTCTAGCCTATGATTAGGCTATATCAATGATAAAAACATATTGCAAAGTAGCATAATAACAATGACAATCGCACTTTAGGCCTAATAGCTGACATTTAGGTGCATAAATAACTTAATTAAGTGGAAAGAAATAGGCTATGTGTAAATATTTGTTCATTTGCCTTGTGGTTATGGTCATTCTATTGACAAATAGACAAAACAAACAGAAAAACAACAACTACATGTTATCCTGAGGCAGACAGTTATTTTAAGGGTTAACTACAGTTCTCAACTGCTTATGGAAAGACTGACTTGAGCAGCCCGCCAACAGTGGCACACTTTGAAACCAGACGATTCAAAAAAGGAACAGCCAAGCCTACAAATCGAATGCGTCATCTCCCGAGGGAAACGTTTGCCGGATATTTTACCACCAGGCTGCGTATGCGCGCCGTTCCGCACAGAAATAATGATCAAACTTCAACTCAGCCTGCGCACATACCTTCGATTCCACTTTCAAACCGTCTTCCTCTTGTTCTGCTTGCTTTTTCTGTGAGTCAGACATGGAAAATACTTTTACAAAGAAAACGAGAGAAAGACTATTATCATACTGACTATATTGTGAGACTGACTTATTCTGTATTTGACAGCTGTTCATTTTGGGTTTTAAATATTGGAGTTTTCCTCTAATTTAAGGTAAGTTGTTCTTTAGATTTCTCTGTCACTGGGGTATGGAAGCAGTTGAACATGTTGGAGGTCTTATATCTATCATGTACTTATATTTAGATTGAAAAATATATTTTCATATATAGGGGAACATGGGGTAACAAGCCCCCCCTAAGAACAACGTTTAATTGCTGCAACAAAAAAAGCTACGTTTGGTAAAACTTTGGTATGGGAATTGATTGTCATACTTAGGCAAGCAAACTATGAAGAGGAGTAAGTGGTTTACACAGTTTACACTTTTGGGTTATTTCATGACATTTCGTTTTTAGAAAATGACAGTTTTCCCAAGTACAAGGGTACAAGGGTACCCCCTCCCCCTGAAGATTACTGTGTTTAAATCAATTTAATACATTTTATTTTGATACTTTTGAATAATTAAATGCTTAAGTCTTGGTATCTTATTTGAATTAAATACATCAAATATTAAAACAAAATGGCATTGCGCATCTCACTATTAATATCCTCACTATGATGAGGTTTTGATGTAAGGTCTCTCTGTTCTTTATCGCTCCAGATCATTCTAAAGTGTCTAAAAATGACTGTGTAACTCAATGAAGTTACTTGTAGATGATTTGGACATTATTTGTAAAATACTAATTTAGGTAGCATAGACTTGCATTAGATTGCCGGGGGGCCAGTTGCCCCATTGGAGGGGTGGACCTGTTGCCCCCAAAACCCTCAACTTAAATGTTACTGCTTTAATCCAAACGGATTCCTATTTTTCTCCGCCACAGGTTACTACAAGCTTTACTCCGTTGATCTAACTCTGTGCACGTAGGTGGAGTGGGATTGTTGGATTAGTGGACACCTTTTGGTAACATGGTATCCTCGCCAGTCCCACAGCCATTCACAAGGGGGCGATAGCACAGTTTTTTTTTGTGAAAACAAGGAAGAATTGCCTTCCCTTGCTTGTAGCCGCTATCTTTAGCTTGGCTAAAGATTTAGCAAGCTAGCTAGCCTTTTCAGCTTCCCACATACACACAAGAAAAATCTGATTTCTAATTTTTAAAATATGCCCTAGCAAATATTCTTATACTTGCCGATGATTGAACTTAAAATATTATCGCAGTTTGATATGCTGCTTGTGTATTCATTCCCATATCAGCTAAACCATTGTGTTTTGGTCACAGAGTAAAAAAATCACATGGTTAGCTAATTGGCTACAGCAGTTTCTACCATTTCACAATATCCTGTATTCACTAGTTATTACTTTTAAACAAAACGCCTTTTTGGGTGGATTCTTGTTGTTTGAACAATGGCTGAGATTATATTTAGTTATCAATGCAAAATAGGCTACTTTGATGAATAGCCTATATATAGCCCATATATCAAATCAAGGAACCAAGCCATACTGCCCCCACGACTGCAGAAGGAATGATACAGCGTGAAAATGTTCAGGTAGTAAAAAAGTATGTTGAATGCCAGAGCGTATTAAAAGGAGCCGTCCCTTTTGTAACTAAAAATGTAATTGCAACACTGCGAATCTTGCGTCGGCGTAGAGCTTGCAGTAAGCTTAATGGTACATACATAAAACATTTATAGATGTAATACTATATAATATAATACTATATTATATAACTTTTTATAATATTTATAATATTAGATCAACTTAACTCGTTTTGTTAGTGATGTACACTACCGGTCCAAAGTGTTATAACACCTTCTCATTCAAGGGTTTATCTTAATTTTTTTGTAATATCTACATTGGTGAATAATAGTGAAGACATTAAAACTATGAAATAACACATATGGAATTATGTAGTAACCAAAACAGTGTTAAAGAAATTCTTCAAAGTAGCCACCCTTTGCCTTGATGACAGCTTTGCACATCCTTGGCATTCTCTCAATCAGCTTCCCCTGAAATGCATTTCCAACAGTATTGATGGAGTTTCCACATATGCTGAGCACTTGTTGGCCGCTTTTCCTTCACCCCTGCAGTCCAACTCATCCCAAACCTTCTCAATTGGGTTGAGGTTTGGTGATTGTGGAGGCCAGGTCATCTGATGCAGCACTCCATCACTTTCCTTCTTGTCCAAATAGCCCCTACACAGTCTGGAGGTGTTGTGGGTCATTGTCCTGTTGAAAAACAAATGATAGTCCCACTAAGCGCAAACCAGTTGGGATGGTGTGTCGCTGCAGAATGCTGTGGTAGCCATGCTGGTTAAGTGTGCCTTGAATTCTAAATAAATCACTGACAGTGTAACCAGCAAAGCACACCCACACCTCCTCCTCCATGCTTCACGGAGGGACCCACACATGTGTAGATTATCCATTCACCTACTATGCGTCTCACAAAGACACAGAGGTTGGAACCAACATTTTCAAATTTGGACAAAGGACAGATCAAAGGACAGATTTCCACCGGTCTAATGTCCATTGCTCCTGTTTCTTGGCCCAAGCAAGTCTCTTCTTCTTATTGGTGTCCTTTAGTAGTGATTTCTTTGCAGCAATTCGACCATGAAGGCCTGTTTCACACGGTCTTCTCTGAAACAGTTGATATTGGGATGTGTCTGTTACTTGAACTCTATGAAGCATTTATTTGGGCCGCAATTTCTGAGGCTGGTAACTCTAATGAACTCTGCAGCAAAGGTAACTCTGGGTCTTCCTTTCCTGTGGCGGCCATCATGAGAGCCAGTTTCATCATAAAACTTGATGGTTTTTGCGACTGCACTTTAAGAAACTTTAAAAGTTCTTGAAATTTTGCGTATTGACTGAACTTCATGCCTTAAAGTAATAATGGACTGTCGTTTCTCTTTCTTTGACCTGTTCTTTCCATAATATAGACTTGTCTTTTGCCAAATAGGGCTGTCTTCTGTATACCACCCCTACCTTGTCACAACACAACTGATTGTCCCAAACGTATTAATAAGGAAAGAAATTCCACAAATGAACTTTTAACATGGCATATTTGTTAACTGAAATGCATTCAACACTTTTTTGGTTACTACATGATTCCATATGTGTTTTTCATAGTTTTGATGTTTTGGCTATTATTCTACAATGTAGATAAAGAAAAAGCTTGAATGAGTAGGCTTTGTAAAACTTTTAACCGGTATTGTACATTTTTTAGATGAGACAGATATAAATTGCAGTCGAGGAAGAGTAGTGGCAGCAAGGGTGTTAAGACATTGGTGACATAAAGTGGTTTCTGTTAGAATTACACCATGTCACCCAATTTTATTTTGGGGGTGAAATGCTCTAAAATATGAATTATTTGCATAGGTGCATGTTAATTTGCAACAGAGCTAAATAGTATGTATTTTAGGATGATTATATATTATATTTGTGTTTTATGGTCTATAGGTTTAAATGTTTTAAAGCCTAAAACATGTTCACAAGCGGCATAAAGACTCTGAATGATATGGTACTTGGCTCTTGGGTGAGTTGAGCTCCTATAACAAAGGTATTATTAGTACTGCTCTTGCATGCTTTCATTATGTTGAGAGCTGCACAAAATCTGACATTGACAAAGCAAATAACCCTTGGACTCTCTGACCCTTCCTTCCTTTCGCCTCTCTGCAATATTCACTGTGCCGTACACACGTAACTTACACTGTATACAGTAACACTTACTTAAAGCCCGTAGGTACCTACACTGTAGCCTGTAGGTATAATGCATTATAATGACGTTCTAATCCATTGTAAGACTATAGGCACAAATGAGCCTCTTTACTGTCTTGTTATGCTATTATAATCATCCTGAACAGCCTATTTGAGTCACTTGAAAATCTCCTACATACAGTAGAGAGGGACAAAACATAGCCTCATAACAAGGCATTGTAAATAAAGGCTCATACATACTTACAACAAGTTATAATGCATTATACCTGCAGATTTGAAGTAAATGGTAACCTCTTATGCTTATGCATGTGCAGCGTATGCATGTGTATTGGCACTGGCAGTCAGTGAGTATGTACTGGTACTGTAAAGACATGTCTAATTAGTTCTCTGTCTGCCTCTACGACTACAGTCTCAGACCCCAGAAGAGCACAGTACTGGTGTCTTGGGTCGGATCGGGAGCTGGTTCTCCCCCTGGAAAGAAAGAGGGAGCCCCAGGAGTCCAAGTGACGATGCCTCTCAGTCCCCGACGGAAGACCAGAGCCCCAGGCCACAAGGAGAGGGGGCCCAGGAGGAGCCTGTGAGGGGAGAAGAGGAGCAGCAGAAGGAGGGACAGAATTCCCAGCCTGCCCAGCGGCATCTCTCCAGGGTTTTTGAGGAGTTGAATACGGCGGACGCCAGAGCGTCTACCCACAGGGACAGCCCCCTCTCTGCAGCCAGCAGCCAGAGCGAGTGGGGAGAAGGAGGAGGTCCTAGGGAGGAGGAGTGGTGGATTGCCTCGCAGGGAGAGGAAACGGAGGAGGAGGGGGGAAGGAGCAGTGGAGCGAGTGGGAATCCTGCCCCGAAGAGGAATGCCAGCCATCTGACACGTGTTCTTTCATCTGCCCTTGTAGAGGGAGTGGCCTGGGAGGACTTTGACCGACAGGAACACACCCAGGCCCTTCCCCGAGCCCAAGTCCAGGCAGGCAAGAGGCTGCATGTGTACCTGGAGGAGACGAGCCTGAGCCTGAGCCAGAACGGAACGAACACCCACACAAAGCAGGAAGTGCCCCACGCCATCATCACCACCAGGGTGAAGAAAAGACTTCAGGTGGTTTCCAGAGCAAAATCATCCAAGAGTGTTGACTTGTCATCAGAGAACACCAATACAAAGGAGAGGACAGAGGAGCGCAAAAGGATTTGTCTCAAAGCTGCTATAGGGATCAAAGGTCATAGCAGTTACAGTGCCCTGGTGGGAGTGTCACTGAAGTCCCCCACAGAGACACAGACGAGCTCACAGACCCTCCCTGAGCTCTCTGGTGAAGAGGAGTCAGACAGAGACACAGACACGATGGGCCGTAAGAACTCAGGCAAGAGGCGGTCCAGGAAGAACTCCTCCGGAGACGGAGGAGGAGCCAGTTCTCAGGAGAATACACCCACCAAAACCCAGCCTGGACCCGAGAACTCACCTACATCATCGGAATATAACACACCTAAACCTGGAGACTCCACCCCCTCCTCTTCTAAAGACGAACATGCTTCAGTTCCCCAAAAAATACGCAGAGGGAAGGAGAGGGAGGAAGCCCAGGAGGACCTAGATGCACCAGTACACGCCACCCTGGTGGCTGTGGTGGACGGGGAAGGGGACATGGACATAGACATGGTTGACGACACTAGCCCATGTCGGGTGGAGAGGCGCACGGAGAGCGCCGAGTCCAAACGCCGGAGCGTGAAGGTGTCACACAGCGAGGTGAAGTTCTTTGCGAAGAAAGTGATGGTGAACTCGGAGCAGCCACTGAGTCCAGAGGGAGATGGAGGACACATAGCCGTGAGCTTTGAGAAAGGAAGAATGGCTACAGGAAAGGTCACGGAGGGTCATGATACAGCTAAGGGAAAGGGCAAGGTGGAACCGAAGGTGACCAAGAGGTGAGTTGTGTTTACCTGACTACTAGATTACTGTATCATTGGATAAACTACTTCCTGACTATGCAGTTTAGGAATCAGATATGTTATTTAAATACTTTAAATATCTCTGTTTATAGCAAAAAAAGTTAAATAATGATATTCTACTTGTAAAGGGAAAACTATCTTTGTAGTGCATCAACATATGTCCTACATTTTTTGGCATTTCAACCACTAACTCCACTTAGCTCAAAACACTAAATCCATTGAGATTTTGTGTGTGATATAGAACAAATGTAGTGTATTTACAGCTAGATCAATTGAATGTCAGGGTTTTTGTTCATATTGAGACAGAAAACATGCTTCTTTGTTTTCATTCGTCACAGACCACCTGATTTAAAGAAAGTGGACGAGGATTCCAAGACTCCTCAGCCTATTGGGCGGATCGCAGATAGGATCAGCCTTTTTGAGGGGAGAGCGATGGGGGTTTCCAGTCCCAGTAAGACTTACCCCAGGAGTGCAGATGTTTCTCCCACCAGGAAAGTCACAGAGCAGCTAAGAACAAATGTAAACAGAGAGCTCAGGTTGCCAGATCAGCGGGAGAAATCGGTGGAACGTGGCGATGCCAGGTCCAGCTCGGCCCCCCCTGTTCGGGAGAAATTAAAAACGATACGGGAGCGGGCGAGGAACTTTGCAGAGGCTCAGAAGGTGGATGATGAAACAATGGTACCCCAAAAGTCCTCTAGTATTGCAGGAATAGCTGAAAAGTCTACAGATTCTGCTGTGTCAAAGACAACAAAACAGGACATTCGGGGAAAACTGGCCAGCGGGGAAAAGACTCCTACTCGGAGCACCCCAAAGGCAGAGATAACATTGAAACCAGCGGAGCCAGATACCACCCCAGTAGGGGTCATGCCAGTTCCTAAAGCAGATCAGACAGACTCCAAAACAAAGGACAAAGAGGCTACTGAAACAGTGGAGCTACCGAAGAGACCTACCAATATTGACCTAAATACTTCAGTTAAAGGGGGGAGTAGCTCAGACTCAAGCCAGCTGACACCTCAGGTTGACTCAACCAATGAGGTCAGCCCACAATCCAAAGCCAACAGCAGACAAAACTCCAGGTCAAAGAGACGGAAAAGCAAAGGAGGGGAGTCAGCCAATCACCTGAACCCGAGCTGTGACATCAAACAGGAAGTGACAAACACTGAGCAGGAAGTGGTCAACAGCAAACAGGAAGAGGCAGGCACCACAAAGAAAATGGCCACTGCATTTGAGCAGGACGTTAATACAGTTACATCGCCACAATACAGTCAATCTGTAGACGTAAAATCAGATGTTAAAAAAGAGTCTGTTAGTGAAAACAGCCAACAAGTAGTCATTAAAAAGCCAGCAGCCTCAGACAAGCAGATCAAGTCATTGTCAGATGAAAAGGAAATTTCTAACAAACCGTTAAAGGAAAAGATGCAATCACCCACACCTCCAAACGTCAACAAGGACAATAAAATGGCTACCTCTGATCCTATCAGTGTAAGAAAGGGGCCCAATGATAAAACTGTAGACATTCTACCCTCACAGAGTTCCAAGGGAGAGAAGGCAGAGGGGGGAAGCTCTGAGACGACCTCTACCATTAAGATAAATCTAAATGTTTCCAAGGACAACAGCGAAACATCCCTGTCTTCACATTTGCCTAAGAATAAACAGACTCTTGTTCAAGACCCCTCTCGTGTGGAGAAAGGCTCACCTGTCCCACACGCTAAAGTCGACAACAGACCAATGCAGCCTGAAAAGAAAGCGGTGGAAATGGTAAAACAGCCTGAGAAAAATACAGATACAAAGTCAGAGAAGGATTTTCCTTCAGGCAGTAGACAATACACCCCTGAGACAGCTGCTACTAAAGCTGTCCCAACCTCTGTAGCTCCTATTAAACCTCCAGCCTCACTGACTCCTACACAGCCTTCTCAGTCAGATAAAACTGCCAGTATTGTCACTCAGATTGATGAGACAGCGATGGGAAAAAAGAGTGATAAATGTGCAATCGAGCCTCCTAAGGAAGGGTCGTCTACACGTGTGCCTGAGCAGAAAACAAAATCGTATCATCAGGACCCTTTATTAGAAAAGCAGCAAACCAATGTCTCAAAGCAGACCCAGTCTGTAATGTCATCTGAGGTGAAGACAGATAAACCTAGCCACGACACACTGACACACAGAGTGAGGCCCACCCCAGAACCCACCCCCTCAGTGCCTAGCACTACAGTGCCAGTAGTAGAGAAGGACACCTCTGTAAAAACAAAAAGCAAGGCCTCAAAACCTACAGAGGTAGATTCTACTCAGAATCCTTCAGATACCAAAGCCCCAGAAAAGACAAAGGGTCAGGGGGAGAAAGAACTACCTGGGCCAAAGCCGAAGAGCAGTGAGGGGTCAAGTCTGGATGTTGGGAAGGAGAACTCCACTGCTGTAAAAAAAGAAAGCAAGGCCTCAAAACCTACAGCGGTAGATTCTGCTCAGATTCTTCCAGAGACCAAAGCCCGAGAAAAGACAAAGGGTCAGGGGGAGAAAGAACTACCTGGGCCAAAGCCGAAGAGTGGTGAGGGGTCAAGTCTGGATGTTGGGAAGGAGAACTCCACTGCTGTAAAAACAGAAAGCAAGGCCTCAAAACCTACAGCGGTAGATTCTGCTCAGATTCCTTCGGAGACTAAAGCCCGAGAAAAGACAAAGGGTCAGGGAGAGAAAGAACTACCTGGGCCAAAGCCGAAGAGCAGTGAGGGGCCAAGGCTGGATGTTGGGAAGGAGAACCCCACTGTAAAGACTATAGCCCCAGAGGTAAAAAAGTCAGAGGATGTGAAGGAGGGGAACACTCCAAGCCAATCACAGAGTGAGGACAGAGAAAAGACAGTGATGTTGCCCAATGGAAAGCTAGCAGAGGGAAAATGGGATGCACTTGAACAAAAGTCATCTACTAGTAGTTGTACTACTACTGTGAAAGAAAGGACAACTGATGAAAAGCAAGGAATTGTGGTAACAAATCCTACACTGGTTGGGAATGTCGAGATCCACCCGGTAACACAACTCAAGACAACCAATGAGAAATCAACATTTTTCCCCAGTTCAGGCAAAGTTCCGAAGATACTCTCTTCTACTGAAACCACCAAAAAACAGAGCCCAGTCTCTCCCCAACATCCATCCCTGAATAAGCTCCCCTTACTGGGGGGCGGTGGCAGTGGCTTGCCACTCCAACGCGACACCCCCTCCAGCTGGCTAGACGTGGACCATCGCTTTCCCAAGCCGAAGCTCCTCCGCCCCGCAGAACCCAAGCTCAGCTCATCGGTCAGCGAGAGCAACCTCTTGGACACGTCCGGAGAACTGGACGATGATGACTTCATCGAGAACATAAAACGCCTTGGCGTGCCTTTCTCGTTGCCACCGCGGCAGAACCACCACCACCATCCTCCCAAGCCACCATTCGCAATGCCCGCTATCCGTGAGGACCGCTTCGAGAAGACCTTTGACCCAGAGGAGTTCCAGTTCGGCCTGAGGAGGAAGAGGGAGTTTTCTATGGAGACGACCCAGAGTCTTCTGCCTAAGCTCCAGAGGAACCAGGTCAAAGGGGATCTGAAGCCGGCCAGGGCCAGCATCACAGACCGGGACAGGGGCAGCATCCTACTCAAAAGCCTCGACACCCGTTCCAGGCTCCTCTTGGAGAGGGAGAAGACCACCATGGAGGAGGGTGAGGAGAAGAGGAAGGAACGGGGTGAGGGGGAGGAGAAGGAAGAGGAGGAGGCGAAGGTGGTGAAACCTCGTATGTCACGCTTGGAGGGGAGCTGTATCCTTAGTAGCCTGAACAGCTCCTCCACCCGGGGCAAGAGGCCCGGAATTCAACTCCAGATGGACACCACTCCGGGTGGGGAGGTGTCTCCCACTGAGGCCCCTCACCTCCAGCCCAGCCCTTCACCAGTCACTAAGCCATCCCAGACCACCCCCCCTTTCTCTGGGGAGCTCAAACAGGCATTGGCCAAACAGCCCAGCCCTCCACCACCAGTCCCCCAGACTTCCCCCACTTCCTCTGGGGAGGCTACCATCCAAAGTCGTAACCTGGGGAACAGGCCCACTGCCCAGACTGCTGTGGTCAGTGACTCAGCTTCTCCGTTCCCGTCCTTTAACGACATCAAGCTGCCGGAGTATTTAGAGAAGTACCTTCCTCTCCGAGAGCCTGCTGGGAAACTAGAGCTGAGCACAGGGCAGGAACTGCTCAACTCAGAGGTAGGTTTTCGACAACTCCCAATTCTCTTGAGTAGTGCTTGCATCCCACACCACATGTTGAATCTAGCACTTTTGAACATCTCAATGGTAGTGTTTCTCAAACCTCTCTTTGAGAATCCCAAGTCATGTTACGTATTTGTTCTATTCCAGTACCAACACACCTGATACTCTAATCCAATGCTTGATGAATAGATGACCATTCAGATGTGCGGGTACTGGCAGGTGTTTTGGGTAACACTGCCATTGAGATGTTTGAAAGCTATAGAGTGTGTGATCAATCTTGATTGAATGGTGTGAAATGCAAGCAGTCTACTCCCGAGTGGCGCAGCAGTCTAAGGCTCTGCATCTCAGTGCAAGAGGTGTCACTGCAGTCTCTGGTTCGAATCCAGGCTGCAGCACATCCGGCTGTGCTCAGGAGTCCCATAGGGTGGCACACAATTGGCCCAACGTCGTCTGGGTTTGGCTTTCCTGTTGGATTTCCTGTTGATTAGAAGAACATTATCATAGAACGCAGACACTCTGTTCTGTGTTTAAACATGTTATCCTATTTCAGTAATTGCTTTTGTATTTCCGTAGGTTTTTACGGGGAGGGTAGCATGTCTTACTGCCTCACACACGGATCCTTATCTGATGGGTATTTAATGGTTATTGTTTGCTTATATCAGGTTATTGGAGGGATGAAGTCACTTGAAGGAGGTGGTAGAGGAGACTTGAATATCAGGCCTGGACTCCTAATGCTGGATGGAAGACCGAATCTTCCTCTGGTTCCTCCATCCTCCCTACTCGAGGCCATGGCCCCTCTGGCTGGCCCACTAGGGACTCGTACTGACCATGTAAGTGTGTGTGGGAGAAGGGGATGGATGGATGGATGGATGGGTCGATTGGGGGGGTTACACGTGTGTAATATTCATTAAGTATTATGGATAAAACAGTTATATTAATTGACTTAAACATGTCTCATAATAGTCAATAAAACAAACCATAGTCAAACCATGAGTCAGAAAGGCCTGACCCACAAACAAGTACACAGTACGCAGAACACAGTCTTAGAAAATAAAACTATCCAGAGCCTTAAAGGGTTCTTGGCTGTCCCCATAGGAGAACCCTTTAAAGAATACTTTTGGGTTCCATTCCCTTTGTACTGGAAGCAAAAACGGTTCTACCTGGAACCAAAATGTCTCTACTCTGGGGACAGCTGAAGAACCCTTTTGGAACCCTTTTTTCTAAGAGCGAAACAGTACACAGTACACAGTACACAGTACACAGTACACAACATTAACTTAAACACTGATAAGCAGCTCTGGAACCTGGATTTTATGACATTGAAGATAACCATCTAGAATGTCATGATAATTGCAGTATTCATGTGATTTTGGTGTTACAGAGAGAGGATGTGAATGGATTCCATAGGCGACCAGGAAAGGTAGGCACAGCTTCAAACAGATATTTCCAAAGAACCAGGATAGAATTGAAACTGAATGGAAGGAGAAGCTATTATTTGTGTCCCAAATGGCACCCTATGCCCTATGTAGTGCCGTACTTTTGACCAGGACCCATAGGACTATACAGAGTAGGGTGCCATTTGGGACTCTACCATTGTGTTATTGAAGACATCTGTTTCATATGGTTTCGCATCAAGGGAAAATGGTGTTGTTTGAGAAAGGAGCAGATCTACAGCTGGATATGTTTAAGAACAAGCTATTCTGTACTGCCAAGAGTCATTTAAACTCTGTGGTAAAGCATTGCATTGTGGAATCTCAGGGGGTGGGGATGGAAGGCAGGCAGTTAAACATATACTTTATTTTCTTTATGCTGTTTCAGTAACTGTAGGTTTGCATGCAAGTGATAAGGTGGCATCCCAAATGACACTTTGTTCCATATACAGTGCACTGCTTTTGACAAGAGCTCATGGCCAAAAGCAGTCACTATAAAGGGAATATGCTGCCTTTTGGGATGTTATATCGTGAGGTTATATAATGCATGAAGATGAGAATTACAAATGAATGGAATGAAACATCCTAACAAACTCTCATGATAGCTCTGCCAACTTAGTCATATGATGAGTCACCCGATGAGTCATACAATGTGATGGAATATCACATCAGATTCAGAGAGGGAGAGTTAATGTACTTCCTTTTCTTGATGTCTTGATTAAAAGACAGTTTGTTTTGGTAGTCGGATAAATGGAAGTTTACTTCTTCAAAAACATATACATTCTTTTTTTAAACTAACACGTTTCAAAATGAGGCAGTGACAGCATTTATTTTTCTGTTGATATTTTGAAATGACACATGGTGTTTCCATGGTGATGTTTGAGCATTTCCTTCTCTCTTTATGCTTTCTTCAAGAAAATAAAACCCACAGTGCACCTTGCCAGTGTAACTTTAGTTTATTAAGCTTACGGTCTCTCTGCCTTCGTCAGAGCTGCTCATGACATCTTTTTCTCTTGATGTTTTGAAATGACAAAATGGCTTCCCTGTTCCTATGATTTAGATGGTGTTGTTTGAGCATGATCAGTTTAGCGGCCAGACTTATGAAGTCTTCAGAGACGTGGTGGATGCCACCCAGCTCCAACTGTCTCCTAGGATTTCTGTGAAGGTGTTGAGAGGATGGTGAGTCACACAGCCAAACTGGCTTTTATATCCTACAAAGTAAATGTTCTGTTTTCAAAGTTCAAACAAGGTCTGGAATAGGAATATCCAGTTAACAGAAAAAATACACAGCTTTGTATGCTCTGTCTGGCGTCTGTAGAAAGCATATTTACATAACATGTAGCATAGTACTTCCTTGGCAGAGAATATCTGGCATGCCAAGCTGAGTTATTCGATGGTTTCAAATACCATCCCATCCTATGACTCATGTCAGGAAATACCAATGCGTGATAACAATTATATTGGACTGTTTATCATTCATATTACTTCATTTTATTGAATCAACCACCCAAAGTTATTGTCCTACATGATACTGGGACATGCACAAACAATAGACTAGTCCAAAGTCAAGGGGCCTGGGTACCAGTCATTACACTCCCTGTCATGCAAAACATGGGGTACAAGGAGTGTAATGTTAGCCAAGCAGGTTCAGGATTTCAGGCAGCAGAAAGAGTTCAACGTGAAGTGTAAAAGAGGATTTCAGGCAGCAGAAAGAGTTCAACGTGAAGTGTAAAAGAGGATTTCAGGCAGCAGAAAGAGTTCAACGTGAAGTGTAAAAGAGGATTTCAGGCAGCAGAAAGAGTTCAACGTGAAGTGTAAAAGAGGATTTCAGGCAGCAGAAAGTGTTCAACGTGAAGTGTAAAAGAGGATTTCAGGCAGCAGAAAGAGTTCAACGTGAAGTGTAAAAGAGGATTTCCAGGTCAAATGAAGATGAGCGGGTCTCTGATAGTCAATAGAAAAATGCATCTGGATTCATTCAAGTTGCAACAGAAAGACCTCCAGCAAGAGCACAGAAAAAGTCTAATGGCCTAAATCAAATCAATTGTATTTATTACATCCGCCAAATACAACAGGTGTAGACTTTACAGTGAAATGCCTATGAACCTTTCCCAACAATGCAGAGTTTAAAAAAAATGTATACAAAATAAAATAACTAACACGAGGAATAAAATAAAATAGACAAGAATGGAGTTATATACAGGGAGTAACAGTACCAGATCAATGTGTAGAGGTACGAGGTACAGTGCCTTCGGAAACTATTCAGACCCCTTGATTTTTTCCACATTTTGTTAGGTTACAGCCTTATTCTAAAATTGATTAAATTGTTGTTGTTTTTCTCATCTATTTCTCATCTATCTACACACAATACCCCATAATGACAAAGCCAAACTGTTTTTTTAAATATATTTGCTAATTTATTTAAAATAAAGAACTGAAATATCACATTTACAGAAGTATTCAGACACTTTACTCAGTACTTTGTTTAAGCACCTTTGACAGTGATTACAGCCCTGTGTCTTCTTGGGTATGACGCTACAAGCTTGGCACACCTGTATTTGGGGAGTTTCTCCCATTCTCTGCAGATCCTCTCAAGCTCTGTCAGGTTGGATGGGGAGGGTCGCTGCACAGCTATTTTCAAGTCTCGTCAGGCATGTTTCGATCACGTTCAAGTCTGGGCTCTGGCTGGGCCACTCAAGGACATTCAGAGACTTGTCCCGAAGTCATTGAAGGTTGCATTACCGTGGCTGTGTGCTTAGGGTCTTTGTTATGCAGGTGAATGAGGACCCAAAAGCGACTTGGCGAAAACAGAGTCTTTAATCCAGTAAAGTAAAATACAATCAAAAAACACAACTTCCACTCGTAATGACGAGAACCGACTGGAGACTCGATCTTGAACAGCAGGTTGCCTCGGGAAGGCACTTGAACCTAGCAGACTCAGACACCTGCTCACCACGCAGCATCTGAGGGAAACACGACACGACAGGGCGATACACAAACACAGCACGGTGAACAATAGATACAAGGATCCGACAGGACAGGAACGGAAAACAAGGAGAGAAATAGGGACTCTAATCAGGGAAAAGGATCGGGAACAGGTGTGGGAAGACTAAATGATAGATTAGGGGAATAGGAACAGCTGGGAGCAGGAACGGAACGATAGAGAGAAGAGAGAGAGGGAGGGGGAGAGAGAGGGATAGAAAAAGGGAACGAACCTAATAAGACCAGCAGGGGGAAACGAACAGAAGGGAAAGCATAATGACAAGACAATATATGACAAAACATGACAGTCTTTGTCCTGTTGGAAGGTCAACCTTCACCCCAGTCTGAGGTCCTGAGTGCTCTGGAGCAGGTTTTCATCAAGGATCTCTCTGTACTTTACGCTGTTCACCTTTGCCTCGATCTTGACTAGTCTCCCAGTCCCTGCCGCTGAAAAAACTTCTCACAGCATGATGCTGCCACCACCATGCTTCACCGTAGGGATGGTGTCAGGTTTCCTCCAGACGTGACGCTTGGCATTCAGGCCAAAGAGTTTAATCTTGGTTTCATCAGACCAGAGAACCTTTTGTCAAACTCCAAGCGGGCTGTCATGTGCCAATTACTGAGGAGGGGCTTCCATCTGGCCACTCTACCTTAAAGGCCTGATTGGTGGAGTGCTGCAGAAATGATGGAGTTAAGAATGATGGAGGCCACTGTGTTCTTGGGGACCTGCAATGCTGCAGAAATGTTTGGTACCCTTCCCCAGATCTGTGCCTCACAACAATCCTGTCTCAGAGCTCTACGGACAATTCTGTTGATCTCATGGCTTGGTTTTTACTCTGACATACACTGTCAACTGTAGGACCTTATATTTGCAAATCATGTCCAATCAAATTAATTTACCACAGGTGGACTGCAATCAAGTTGTAGAAACAATTAAGGATGATCAATGGAAACAGGACACACCTGAGCTCAATTTTGAGTCTCACAGCAAAGGGTCTGAAAACATATGTAAATAAGGTATTTATGGTTTTTAATTTGAATACATTTGCAAACATTTCTGAAAACCTGTTTCTGCTTTGTCACTATGCGGTACTGTGTGTAGATTGCTGAGGATTTATTTATTTATTTAATCCATTTTAGAATAAGGCTGTAACGTAACAAAATGTGGAAAAAAATAAATGGGTCTGAATCCTTTCCGAAGACACTGTATGTGTGCTCCCGAGTGGCGCAGTGATCGAAGACACTGTATGTGCGCTCCCGAGTGGCGCAGTGATCGAAGACACTGTATGTGTGCTCCCGAGTGGCGCAGTGATTGAAGACACTGTATGTGCACTCCCGAGTGGCGCAGTGATCGAAGACACTGTATGTGCGCTCCCGAGTGGCGCAGTGATCGAAGACACTGTATGTGCGCTCCCGAGTGGCGCAGTGATCGAAGACACTGTATGTGCGCTCCCGAGTGGCGCAGTGATCGAAGACACTGTATGTGCGCTCCACTGTGTGGCGCAGTGATCGAAGACACTGTATGTGTGCTGATCCACTGTAGTGGCGCAGTGATCGAAGACACTGTATGTGCGCTCCCGAGTGGCGCAGTGATCGAAGACACTGTATGTGCGCTCCCGAGTGGCGCAGTGGCGCAGTGATCGAAGACACTGTATGTGCGCTCCCGAGTGGCGCAGTGATCGAAGACACTGTATGTGTGCTCCCGAGTGGCGCAGTGATCGAAGACACTGTATGTGTGCTCCCGAGTGGCGCAGTGATCGAAGACACTGCATGTGTGCTCCCGAGTGGCGCAGTGATTGAAGACACTGTATGTGTGCTCCCGAGTGGCGCAGTGATCGAAGACACTGTATGTGTGCTCCCGAGTGGCGCAGTGATCGAAGACACTGTATGTGCGCTCCCGAGTGGCGCAGTGATTGAAGACACTGTATGTGTGCTCCCGAGTGGCGCAGTGATTGAAGAGTGATCGAAGACACTGTATGTGTGCTCCCGAGTGGCGCAGTGATCGAAGACACTGTATGTGCGCTCCCGAGTGGCGCAGTGATTGAAGACACTGTATGTGCGCTCCCGAGTGGCGCAGTGATTGAAGACACTGTATGTGTGCTCCCGAGTGGCACAGTGATTGAAGGCACTGTATGTGTGCTCCCGAGTGGCGCAGTGATTGAAGGCACTGTATGTGTGCTCCCGAGTGGCGCAGTGATCGAAGGCACTGTATGTGCGCTCCCGAGTGGCGCAGTGATCGAAGACACTGTATGTGCGCTCCCGAGTGGCGCAGTGATCGAAGACACTGTATGTGCGCTCCCGAGTGGCGCAGTGATCGAAGACACTGTATGTGCGCTCCCGAGTGGCGCAGTGATCGAAGACACTGTATGTGCGCTCCCGAGTGGCGCAGTGATCGAAGACACTGTATGTGCGCTCCCGAGTGGCGCAGTGATCGAAGACACTGCATCTCAGTGCAAGAGAGTCACTGCAGTACCTGGTTTGAATCCAGGCTGCATCACATCCAGCTGTGATTGGGAGTCCCATAGGGTGGCGCACAATTGACCCAGCGTCATCCAGGGTAGGCCATCTTTGTAAATAAGAATTTGTTTTTAACTGACTTGCCTAGTTAAATAAAGGTTAAAGGGTAAAGTGACCTAGATATCAGGATAGATAATAATAATAAGAGTCAATTTTAGAAAAGTACAGAGTAGCAGTGCCAAAGTGTGGGAGTGCCAATGTAGTGTGTGTGAATGATATGGTGTGTATATATAGTCTAGTGAGTGTGTGTAGGATCAGCGCATTAGTTTACTATTTAGCAGTGGCTTGGGGGAAGAAGCTGTCGATGCTGCTCCGTACCATTTTCTGGACGGTAGCAGAGTGAACAGTCTATGGCTTGTGTAGCTGGAGTCTTTGGCAATTTTTCGGCCATTCCTCTAACATCGCCTGATATAAAGATCCTGGGTGGCACGGAGCTCGGCCCCAGTGATGCACTGGGCTGTCCGCATCACCCTTTGTAGTGCTTTGCGGTCAAGGGCGGTGCAATTGCCATACCAACCGGTGATGCAGCCAGTCAAGATGCTCTCGATGGTGCAGCTGTAGAACCTTTTGAGGATCTGAGGGCCCATTCCAAATCTTTTCAGCCTCCTGAGAGGGAAGAGGCGCTGCCGTGTCTTCTTTACGACTTTGCAGGTGTGTGTGGACCCTGTTAAGTCCTTAGTGATGTTGACGCCAAGGAACTTAAAGCTCTTGACCTGTGCCACAACAGCCCTGGTTTCTCTGTATTTATTTTTTTAACCTTTCTTTTTCTTTTCTTTTTTACCTTTATTTAACTAGGCAAGTCAGTTAAGATCACATTCTTATTTACAATGACTGCCAATCAAAAAGCAAAATTGCCTAGTTGTGGATTGTGTGTAGCCCAATCACGAGGCATGCCTACAGTCAGGAACATGCTGCAAACCTGTCAGTGAACAGCATAAAGCCAAAACAAGCTTTTCACAATATTTCAAATACAATTGCTGGAAAATACAGCTTGGAAAGCAAAGGGATCCCACTGAAAAAAAGACTAATCTGTCTGTAGGCTACCAAGTTATCAGCTTCCATATAGGCCTATTAAGCGAACAGCATTGTTTTACCAAGTGAATTAAGAGAGAGAAGCTTTTGGCACGAGCGTATTGGCCGTCGCCGGTGAGTGAGCTGAGCATCATTGGGTGAGTCAGTGAAACTAGAAAGCTTTTTTAGGACTAGAATTTCCTCCTTCCCCCTTTCCTCCATACATTTACACACACCTAGGCCTAGGCCAATGATGGATTGAAGTCAAGGTCGTTTTTATTCATCTCAGTTTGTCAGTGCCAAAGTTGCCTATCATTTCGATCATTTGTGAGGTATTCTAAAATGAAATAGAATTGCATGAAATGCGTTTATAAGGGCCACTTAGGCTATAAAAAAAATCCCCATTGTGTGCAACTCCTGCAAGCACCTCTACTGATCTATGCCAGTACACAAAAGCAAGATAATGCATGCAATGCTTTGTTACAAAGGATGAAGCCTGTGACTGTTGTGGTATCCTCAATGTCCTGGAACATATCCCAGTCTGTACTAGCAAAACAGTCTTGTAGCCTCGCGTCTGCTTCATCCCATCACTTCTGTAATGAGCATATCACTGGTTCTTCCCATTTGAGCTTTCCTTTGTAAACAGGAAGCTGGAGAATTGAGTCATGGTCGGATTTGCCAAAGGGAGGACGAGAGAGTGCCTTGTATGCATTTCTGCAGTTAGAATAAAGGAGGTCTACATAGCCACTATCAGGAACAACTGTTCTGTCGACAATGTCACTAAATCTTGTAGGAACCTCCAAATAAGGCACAGTGGTCTTGGTAACTAGCCGTACAGATTAGAGGTCGACCGATTATGATTTTTCAACACCGATACCGATTATTGGAGGACCGAAAAAAGCCGATACCGATTAATCGGTCGAGAGGCAGGTCGTTATTGCTTGGACTAGTTAACTGTAAGGTTGCAAGATTTGATCCCCCGAGCTGACAAGGTGAAAATCTGTCTTCCTGCCCGTGAACGAGACAGTTAACCCACCGTTACTAGGCCGTCATTAAAAATAAGAATATGTTCTTAACTGACCTTCCTCGTTAAATAAAGATTGAATAAAGGTGTAAAAAAAAAAAAAAAAAACGGAGCCCAAAAATACCGATTTCCGATTGTTGTGAAAACTTGAAATCGGCCATTCCGATGAATCGGTCGACCTCTAGTACAGATTACAAGTAATTATCACATCAGCACTTATAACAGGTCAACGGTCTGCTTAAGAGGTATACACAACATCATCTGCAATTACATTTAATTACAGATGCAATTATAGACTTGCTTACCAAACATGGATTTTAGTCATGGAATACCTGGTTAACTCCGGTTTCCCCTCCAGGGAAATGCCTCTCTCAGCGTCTCCCCACTCACACGAATATGTTTAATGCAGATCATCCATAATCAATGCAACACTAATCAAATACATGTAAAATAATACATCAATTAAGAGAAAGAGATAATCATATTGTTCAAATTATTATATTTCTATTATTCATATTTTATGTGTTTGTTCACCTGCTCCTATCTGTCTTTGCAGCTGGGTACTTTACGAGAGGCCTGGGTTCGAGGGTCGTTCCATTGCCCTAGAGGAGGGGCCTATTGAGCTAACCAATGTCTGGGCAGATGCAGGGCCACCAGGTTCACACCCCCATGTCGACATACCAATGGTCATCGGCTCCATCCGACTGGCTGTATGGGTGAGTGTCCACTCTGCTGTAAATGTTGCTACATAGAGAGACACAGCGTAACATATCTTGAGCCTTATAAGAAGACATAATAATCAACCAGGGGTAGGGTTGCCATGTTTGCCGATTTCCACCAGTTGGGTTACTTTGAAAACGTTATCGCTGGTGAAAATGTTTTGGTCGTGGGTGGCAGGTTTTTTTGGGCTACTTCTAATTGCACTGCGGCCGCCATGGCATTTCTCTCAAATAAATGTACAGTATATTTCACTGCATTTGACCCATGCTCAGTTCTAGGGTCTGGAGCGCAGCGTGGGTGTAAATTTGAATTGGAAGTTATGGAATTAAGGAACTCCCTGGTGTGCTTCTGTTATGGGAAAACGTGTGGAGAATGATAGGGTACATCTGCATCTGTTGGCCATCGAGTAGGCTATTAATTTCTATGCCATTCTAGGCTACTGTAGCCTACCATTTGATACAATAAATATGTTGAACCTACGATATCGCTGGAGTCGTTGCAAATCAATTTGTGCCACTTGTGCAGCCTACCTGGAGCTGGCAAACATATTTAATAAATAGCCTTTAACTCTGTTGTTGTAGCCTTGTGTTGTTATGAAATTATTAATGGCCATGTCAGTTAATTAAATTTCAAGTCATAAAATTGTGATCATGGTCACAGCCTATCACAAATGTATCATTCTCCAGAGTGTGCAGCTCTCTTTTCTTTTGACGTTTTTACTCCGCTAGCCAGCACCTCGTCTTAATGGGTGTGCGTTTATTTTTCTTCTAGATCGCAATATATAGGCTACCTAGATCTAGCTCAGCAAAACATGGCAAAGTTGATTTGCAATTATAAACACATAGCAGTCAAATCGACATACATTGATGGAAAATGATCTGGAAAGTTTGATACGGGCCATTTATATTTTCTCTTGTGACATATTCTTAAACTGGCAATAAGTAATATTTTGATGGAAACCAAATTTTCCTTCGTAGCCTACATCCTTAAAAACTACTTCTATATTCCTTCTTAATTCACTTGATAACATTATGGGTAAAAGGTTTATTTGATAAATGTGGCAACTCCTCTCTTGCTGTGCGGCTAGTTTTCAGGCCTTGTGGATGGTTTTTCTGAGGTCATTGGTTAGAAATGTAGCTCGACCTGGCAACCCTGACGAGGGGCTTTGCGTTCTGTTAAATATAATGCACAATATGAAAGGTGTGCCACAACGCACAGCAGACTGCCACTGACCGTCGACTGAGTTGCATTATTTTCCACAGAAGGCCTGAGATGATTATTCTGCTTATCCCACTGTTATAATATAACCCATTTGCAGCTAGAAATGTGTTAAACATCCACTGAAGTACCTAGCAAGCTTAACTTTGCTAGATAGCTACATTAGTTGTTTTGGTAACCAAACAAATAGACTTAGCTTAGCTAACCACAATGTTTGTCCTCCTAGCTTGCTATTATGAAAATCGAATTCAACAATGCCAATGATGTTTTCAATTCACATTTTATTTCAAAAGCAACTCAAACATAGAACATGTTAGAATGAACCTCATAGCTGTTGGTTATTGCCGTGCATTACTTAAGTGATAATGCTGGAAAAGCCGGTGTTTGGAGGATATATTGGCACACCAGTGTTATTAAGTCGACGGCCGGCAAACCGTGCCAATATATCCTCCAAACACCGGCTTCGAGGGCATTATCACTTTTATACAACGGGTTACCAACATATTCAAATATTGATTGATTCATTTATTCATACTATTTAATTATTCCGAGAGATATAGTGCCGACACAAATCTAAGGTTGCTACCAAAATCGGCTGATCAGAGACTTGACCCAGTTGTTAAGTCTTGCAATCTTCTTATTGCTAGCTAGCCAACTACGGCTAACTTACTGTCACGTCAAACAGTGCAGCCAAAATAACAGAAAAATAGCTGCATTTGTTTAAGCTGTTTTCTGGTGACATTTATTTGGATACATCCATAACAATCAGATAATGATGCACATTTTCACCTGGCGTAGGAAATGTGGTCTATCGTCAGGACACTGTTGTTCAAGGGAGCTAGCCGTGTGGCTCAGTTGGTAGAGCATGGCACAGGCAACGCCAGAGGTGTGAGTTCGGATTCAAAGGGGGAACAGTAGGAATGAAGATGTATGCACTCACTACTTGTAAGTTGCGATAAGTGCGTCTGCTAAATGTAAACACAGCTAACACAATCACTTCAAACTGCAGCTGAACACACAGCAAACTAGCTGTGTTTAATTTGACCTGTTTTCTATTGACATTACTTTGTATGTGTCCATAAAAATGATGCCAGTTGATTCATGATTTTGACTGGCTGAGAAAAGCCTGCCTGTCTGTCTCATCCCGACTCCCAACACGCTCATTACTATGGGACAGCTGGAGACCAAATTTCAATATTGAAACAATGTTGCAAATTTCAGAGAGACAGGCAGCAAGGTTTATACAAATCACCGCTGTTGAAATGGGAGATAATGTCTAGATGCTTTTTATAGCGGAGATCAAGTTTATAAATTGCCTGGCTGGGCTGATGAGACAGTGGATTGCGCAGAGAGATTATAACAGAGTAAACAGGCATTTCAACGTCTTTTGCCGGTGGTAATTTGGGGAATAGACACCTTCTGGAATGCAGTTTTAACCAATCAGTATCCAGGATTAGACCCACCCATTGTATAAAGAGAATCATAATGCACACTCTAGAATGCCCTTTAAAGGTCATTAGAAATGAGTATTCAACAATGCTGTGGTATAAAGGCTTATATAAAGCATTATATCTGTCAGTTTTAAATAAAGTGTTACCACAATGCAATCAATCACAATTCTCCCTCCACAGTATGGTGACTGTTCCTGGGTTTGTGTTCCCCTCTGTAGGACTACAGCATTCCCCATATTGACTTGTTCACTGAGCCAGAGGGCCACGGCAGGTTAGCACCGTACCATGACGACACAGTAGAGATCAGCTCCTTCGGTATCCCACAGAACACAGCTTCCATCAAAGTCAACTCTGGAGTGTAAGTGTATCTAATGGTTGTTGTATTTACATGGTACCTCTTCAGTCCACTCTAGGGCAGGGTATTCCAAACCCTTTCCTGTGACCCGTCCTGGGTGCCCGTTGTGGTTTTTGCCCTAGCACTACACAGATAACCAAATCATCATCGAGCTTTGATTATTTGAATCAACTGTGTATTGCTAGGGCAAAAACCACAACGTGGGGGCCTCAGGACCGAGCTTTTGGAAACCCTGCTCTTGGGTGTAGGTGCATCTTTGCTCTTCCTAAAATGCTACATATTAATGTCTATGGTGTAGTGGTTCAGTGGATCAGTCCACTCTGTGTAAGTGCATCTTTGCTCCTCATAAATCAGGGGGGGTCAAACTATGGCCCACGGGACGGACAGTTTTTGGTCTAAAGCAGTGCACTAAATAGGGAATAGGGTGTCATTTGGTATGCTGCCTTATTACTCTTGCGTGCAGATATGTAGTTACTGAAACATCCGGCATACATCTTTTATTTATTTTTATTTATTATTTGAAAGAAGAAAAAAATCCAGGACACTCTTGAACGTCTGAAACTAGATTAAAAAGTATGTATAAATTATAATGGACCTTTATATTTTCAAACAACTGCCCTTTTCCTAGCCCCCAAATTAATTTTGACAAACTGGTAGAAAGAAATTGAAATTGGTAGAAATAAATCTACGGCCCTGTTGATTTTCGAAATCCTGATGTGGCTCTCAAGACAAAAAGTTAGCCCACCCCTGTCCTAAATGTCTATGGTACCTTTTTGATCCACTGTGGGTTGTCAGTGTGTGTAGTCCTCCTGAACGGTACCTCTAGATGTCTATGGTACATCTTTAGTTTGTTTAGTATGCTGCTTGGCTCTTGTTGTAAACCTCCTCAGCAACAAGGCATTCTCCTCATGGTTCTTCTAATGAGATCTGGGTAGGCAGTGGGAGATCAGCATTACATACTGCCGTGCAATACAACTCTTGCTATTGTAGAGAATTCAATTACTGTTTCAGTTGGAGATAATGACATTTCGGGGGCCTTGAGCGACCAGGCAATCCTAATTCTCTACGTTAATTATTTCATCGCTTCTGGCTGCTACTGAACCAAACCTGGGTCATGTTCATTAGGTTCCAATGGTAATAAAACTGATTGAACCAGGGAGGGACAACAAGAAATGCTGATCTTTGTTTTCCTTTCTGGGGTGTGCCCTAATGAACCTGATCCTGAGGTCAAATATAATTAGTTGACTCTTAAAAGTAAGCCTGCTCAGAGTGCCAGATCAGATAAGCTTCTCTTTTTATTTTTGGATTTCAAAGAATTTGGATTGAAGAAGAGTCAGGAAATGATTAAATCCGTGTTTCCCAAACCTGGTCCTGGGAACCCAAGGGGGGTACACATTTTTGTTTTTGTCCCAGCACTAACACATGATTCTAATCAAAGGTGTAATTTGATTAGTTGAATCATGTGTGTTAGTGCCTAGGCAAAAACCAAAACGTACACCCCTTTCAGTCCAGGATTGGGAAATACTGGATTAAATAATGATGGGCATGTTGATGTTTTTGAATGAGGCATTCGTTTTAATGTGGCTTGCATGTGAGAGAAAGAGAGGTATAGAGAGAAAAAAGGAAAGAAAGAATCTGGCAAAGATTTCAAAGGTTATTTTTCCCACGTGAGAGGTACGTTTCAGAACATTGTGTGCCCTGGCTTCTAGCTGAAATACACCACAATAGACAATAGACCATTTCCCTCTTCGTTGCCAAACTGCGACTAAAGACGGTTTACTTAGGCACGTGAGATCGAAAAGTCCCCTTTCAGGAATAATTTATTTTCTGTGCCCGACCATCCCGGACATTCTTACTGGAGGCAGTTGAAATTAGAGTTGAATACTTGTGGCTGTCAAAGAAGTGATCATCTAGCCTCAGACCAATGATACAGTACATCATGGCACCAGACTGAATGGTGAGCACAGCGTTCAGTCAAGTTGAACCAGGCTAGTAATCAACTCAACACCAATGTTATTCCCTGAATACTTTGGCCTGTGTTTCCTTAGCAACTCTCCCTGCGGTTCTTTTTCTGACTCACACACGGAATATCTGAGTACTGTACAGTCTTTCTTTCCTTAGCCTCACTCAAGGTAATCTAGCATTGTACAGAACTGGGGGTAAAAGAAGCTGGCACAGCATTAGATGGAGAATAGAGTTTATCTGTAAATCTATCACTGATGTTTTCTGTGTGATACACAGGCATAATATGAACCAGGATTGGCATCAATAACTTAACATTTCAGTTTAATCAATTCAGGCGATGAATGGAAATTGAATCCATTATTTCAAAATTGCCCATTATTTGAATCTAATCTCAGTTCACCTGTGGACCGATTTAAATTTAAGAGAATTTGGACATTCATGTAAATCATTTATTGATTTGGGGCGGCAGGGTAGCCTAGTGGTTAGAGTGTTGGACTAGTAACCGGAAGGTTGCAAATTCAAACCCCCGAGTTGACATGGTAAGAATCTGTCATTCTGCCCCTGAACAGGCAGTTAACCCACTGTTCCTAGGCTGTCATTGACAATAAGAATTTATTCTTAACTGACTTGCCTAGTTAAATAAAGGTAAAATAAATTGATGTAAACACTGATCTCAAGTCTGGATTAGCCTGCTATTGGAATGGGGGGTACCCTGCTTGGAAGAACAGATCCATTGGTGTGTACATAATGTTTAGGGATTCCTGTTCCTCCCCAACACAGGTGGTTGGTGTTCAGTGACCCAGGGTTCCAGGGCCTCCTGGCGGTGTTGGAGAAAGGGGAGTACCCCTATCCCGAGGCCTGGGGGTTCAACACACCCTTCATCGGATCCCTCAGACCCCTCAAAATGGTGGGTGCTACAGTATCTCGCAATAACAGATGTAGGATCTTAATTTGATTACTCTTTGTTGCCGAGAATGCAGTAGGAAATGCAAACTTGTAGTGTATTCAAGGTTTCAAAAGGTTTGTAATTTGATTTTCTTTAACCAAAAAAGGTATCAACCCCTACAACAAATGGCCATGAATTATAATCCACATTCTGTATCCTTTTACTGCAGGATTCATTTCCTGCTGTAACAAACTGGCTCAAATTAATATCCTACATATGTTCTGTAGCTCAGTTGGTAGAGCATGGAGCTTGTAACGCCAGGGTAGTGGGTTCGATCCCCGGGACCACCCATACGTAGAATGTATGCACACATGACTGTAAGTCGCTTTGGATAAAAGCGTCTGCTAAATGGCATATATTATTATTATTATTACTGCACATTAAATACATGGATTAAACTACATGTTCATAAAACACTTGGATTAAACTACATGTCCATAAAATACAACGGAAGCAAGAAGGATGATGAACAACAAACAAGGCTTTTGTTCATTTACAATTGATCTTTTTGTTGTATTCTTTCTCCTAACCTTTGTTTTGGGCAGTGCAATCTCTCACTATATCTCCTATCTGTCTCCATCAGCGTCGCAGTTCGTAATGCTACGTGCGTAAATGGCAGAATTTGCATACTGCTGACTCCCACCTCGATGTTGTGTGCTTTTTTAATTAGTGGACTATAGTGCTGTTGTGATTGATTATCTCTGTTTGTTACAGGGTGCCTTCAAGGTGGAGAATCCTAATGAAGTCAAGGTACGCCATTACTTTACCATTACATTCTGTTTCACGTTCGTCCTCAAGTTGTCCCGGGTTCAAATAGTATTTGTGTTCATTCAAATACTTTAGCTTCGTTTGATTTCCTGGCACCATTGAACCAATACAATAGTCCCAAAAGGACAAACCATTCTGGCACCCCAGACAGGCTCAATCAAATGTTTAAATCATTTAAAACCTTTTTTATAATTTCACATACTATTTTAGCATGTTGTCAACTAACCTATTGTTGGTCTGACTATGGAAACACATTGAAAAACAACCAATCACAAATCATTACGATCAGGTCTTGGGGTCAATCAGGGGTCAAACACCCTTTGAACCGCTCCCTCCTACATTTGACCTTTGTCTCCTCAGGCTGTGGTGTATGAGCGGCCTGGCTTTGAGGGATCCTGTCTGGAGATCGATGGGGAAGTGTTCTGTTTTGGAGATGAAGGAGATGAAGAGGCATCAAACCTGGAGTCAAACAGACTGAAGTCAGTGGGCTCTGTGAAGATCCTCAGAGGACTGTAAGTTCATATAGCTCTCAAAACATTCATATGTATTTTTGTGGGAGAATACTTTATTACTGGTTCTTAAGAAACACAATACACAATCAAGGTGTCGTGTTGTGATAGAGAGTGTTACAAAATGGTACTGTCAGTGATGCAACATACAGTGGGGCAAAAAAGTATTTAGTCAGCCACCAATTGTGCAAGTTCTCCCACATAGAGGAGCCTCTTAAAGAATAAGTTACAGGTCTGTGAGAGCCAGAAATCTTCCTTGTTTGTAGGTGACCAAATACTTATTTTCCACCATAATTTGCAAATAAATTTATTAAAAATCCTACAATGTGATTTTCTGGATTTTTTTTTCTCATTTTGTCTGTCATAGTTGAAGTGTACCTATAATAAATTACAGGCCTCTCATCTTTTTAAGTGAGAGAACTTGCACAATTGGTGGCTGACTAAATACTTTTTTGCCCCACTGTACAAATGAAGTAATATACTATACAGTGCTTACAATGTAGCTATTGTCTAATTCCCTTTTATTTACTGTCCCAGCTGGGTGGGGTATGACCAACTAGGGTTTGAGGGTCACCAGCATGTCCTGGAGGAAGGCGAGTACCTGGACTGGAGGGACTGGGGAGGAATGACTGATCAGCTGCTATCTATACGACCTGTACTGGCTGTAGGTATCATGCTATGACCAAGAACTGAATGTTGTACGATTTGGTATGAAATTATGAATTACAGTATGGATGAACCCCTGCTATAAATGAGCATCAACCCTCCTATTTTTGCTCTACACTCTTATTTTGTGCTCTACAGTCTTTCCAAGGGGGTTCTTCGGCTGTCCCCGTAGGAGAACCCATTTTAGTTCTAGGTAGAATACTTTTTGGTTTCAGGTAGAACCCTTTTGGGTTCCATGTAGAACCCTCTGTGGAAAGTTTTCTTCATGGAACCCAAAAGGGTTCTACTAGGAACCAAAATGGTTCTACCTGGAACCAAAAAGGGTTCTTCAAATGATTCTCATATGGGGACAGCCGGGCACCTTTTTCTTCTAAGAGTGTATTGTAGCCCTACACAAACACACCTGATTCAGCTAATCAATAGAGTCAGGTATGCTATATTAGAGTTGGAACAAAAGCATGCAGGGGAGCTCTCGTCAATGAGGAGGGTTGGGCACCTCTGATGTTTGATGTTGTTTGGTATGCCATGCCAATGATGTAAAGGGAAGTCATGATAGGATATTGTTTGTGGTCCTTCTGTAGCTCCTTCTGTAGCTCAGTTGGTAGAGCATGGCGCTTGTAACGCCAGGGTAGTGGGTTCGATCCCCGGGACCACCCATACGTAGAATGTATG
This sequence comes from Oncorhynchus gorbuscha, assembly GCF_021184085.1. Lineage (NCBI taxonomy): Eukaryota > Metazoa > Chordata > Actinopteri > Salmoniformes > Salmonidae > Oncorhynchus > Oncorhynchus gorbuscha. The sequence goes on from NC_060184.1 coordinate 13,988,547, forward strand.
CACACATGACTGTAAGTCCCTTTGGATAAAAGCGTCTGCTAAATGGCATATTTTTTTTTTTTTTTTTTTTTTTTTTTTTTTTTTTTTGTTATGGTATGCCATGACCATACAATTAGTTATGCAGTACTAAAACAGACTTTCCCCATTCAGGTCAATGTTCTGTGATTGATGGACCAGCGGTCATATTGGGTGTACCAGTCAAATTGCTGTGAACTGAGGGTTTTGTACATTCTAGTAGTTCTACTTCTATGGGCAGGACCAAGGATGTTCTTTGTTTCATTTCCCCATGACAGGATTTCATGTCACCACACCTCAAGATGTTCAGTGACAGAGACTTTGGCGAGCTGGGTGCCAACATCGACATCTTAGAGCCTATCATCAATATAGAGGACACCGGCTATGGGCTGAAAACACAGTCGGTTGACGTTATGGGCGGAGTGTAAGTCTAAGATCTCTTTCTTCCTCTGTTTCTACCTCTGATGTGCACAGTTAAAGTTACAATCTGCCATTTCAACAGCCTGACCCTGTCACTTTGTTTGGTAAGCTTGGGGATGGGACTGGGGAAATGTAACCACTTTCAAATTCATACAGATGTTATGCAGGTGAATGAGGACCCAAAAGCGACTTGGCGAAAACAGAGTCTTTAATCCAGTAAAGTAAATCTACAATCATAAGGCATAATTCCACTCGTAATGACGAGAACAGACTGGAGACTCGATCAAGAACTGCAGGTTGCCTCGGGAAGGCACTTGAACGTAGCAGACTCAGACACCTGCTCACCACGCAGCATCTGAGGGAAACACGACACGACAGGGCGATACACAGACACAGCACGGTGAACAATAGACAAGGATCCGACAGGGCAGAAACGGAAAACAAGGGGAGAAATAGGGACTCTAATCAGGGGGAAAGATAGGGAACAGGTGTGGGAAGACTAAATGATTGATTAGGGGAATAGGAACAGCTGGGAGCAGGAACGGAGCGATAGAGAGAAGAGAGAGAGGGAGGAAGAGAGAAAGAGGGGAACGAACCTAAAAAGACCAGCAGGGGAAAACGAACAGAGGGAAAAGCAAAATGACAAGACAAAATAAGACAAAACATGACAGTACCCCCCCACTCACCGAGCGCCTCCTGGCGCTCTCGAGGAGGAACACTGGCGGCAACGGAGGAAATCATAGATCACAAACGGTCCAGCACGTCCCGAGAAAGAACCCAACTCCTCTCCTCAGGACCGTAACGAAAAACGATAAAAAGGGAAACTAGGGTACTACTCTAAAAAAAAAAAAAATGAGACACGGGTAGAGAACTGAAAGCTTTAGAGCAAACAGGACCAAACAGGCCAGGAGAGTAACAACTAGGGACAGACTGAGACACAGCAAGGGCAGGAACAAGAACAGGAGAGATGCGATGGCAGGGAACAGACTGAGACCCAGCAAGACCAGGAGCAGAAGCAGAAAAAAATTACCAGACTTCTGCGCGCAGTCTGAACACGCAGCCACGAAACGGCGCGTGTCACGCTCCTGAGTAGGCCACCAAAACCGCTGGCGAATAGAAGCAAGCGTACCCCGAACGCCGGGATGGCCAGCTAACTTGGCAGAGTGAGCCCACTGAAGAACAGCCAGACGAGTAGAAACAGGAACGAAAAGAAGGTTACTAGGACAAGCGCGCGGCGACGCAGTGTGCGTGAGTGCTTGCTTAACCTGTCTTTCAATTCCCCAGACTGTCAACCCGACAACACGCCCATAAGGAAGAATCCCCTCGGGATCAGTAGAAGCCACAGAAGAACTAAACAGACGGGATAAGGCATCAGGCTTGGTGTTTTTGCTACCCGGACGGTACGAAATCACAAACTCGAAACGAGCGAAAAACAACGCCCAACGAGCGGGCATTGACGTTTGGAACGGATTACTCAGTCGGTCTGTGACAAAAGCAGAACGGATGTACTCAAGGTTCTTATGGTCTGTCCAAACGACAAAACTGGAACGGTCGCCCCTCTCCAACCACTGTCGCCATTCGCCTAGGGCTAAGCGGATGGCGAGCAGTTCGCGGTTTACCCACATCATAGTCACTGCAGTTCAGATGGCGAAATAACAGGCGATGAGAAAAAAAGAGCAAGCGCAAGGATGAACCTTATCAGTCAGACTGGAAGCATCATTAACTAATGCCTGGGATAGAATGGCTCCCCCTACGCCTACCTCTGAAGATGGTAAGCGTCAACCTCGACAATGAATTGTCTAGTGACGTCAGGAGTAACAAAAAGAGGATAGGAGCGGACACAGATAAATAATCGTTCTTTTAGAAGATCAAAAGCTCCCATGGGCGGAACCGGACCACTTAAAACACGTTCTTGACAGAAGTAAGAGCTGTGAGAGGGGATAGCAACTTGACCGAAATTAAAGGTGAACGAATGAAACGCCGATAGAAATTAGCGAAACCTAAGATGTTCAGCTGTCTCTCAGAACATCGGTGGCGCAGGCGAGACCAAACGGCAGAGGTACTCAAAATGCCCTAACGGAGTGTTAAAAAGCACGAGATGGTAAGCGACTGAAGAAAGCACCTGGCTCCCTGCAGAATCTCGAAAGGCTGATGACAGATTCTTAGCGCTGCAACTCGACACGTGACCTTGGAACGGGCCAATCACTGACAGCTTGGACCTTAGCGGAATCCATCTGAATGCCCATTCAGCGGAAATAACGGAACCGAGAAAAGATAACGGAGGAGACATGACTGAAGCACTTCTCAGCCTTCACGGAAGGAACCTCCCGAGAGACAATTCATCTTTGACCAAAGAAAACGCGCTGTTCCAGAACACGAGTGCGAACGTGCTGAACATGAATCTCCCTACCAAAAGTGAATCATCTCCTCTTTAAAGTTCTGTGAAAAAAGATCTGTGCCCCAGGATATCGTCAAGATAGACAAAAACAAAGATGTTCAGCATGTCTCTCAGAACATCATTAACTAATGCCTGAAAAACAGCTGGCGCATTGGCGAGACCAAACGGCAGAACCCGGTACTCAAAATGCCCTAACGGAGTGTTAAACGCCGTTTTCCACTCGTCCCTGTGGGGAGAGCGCAGATCTGGGACCAGGCCTAAACATATTAACCTGTAAAAGAAAAGGGTTCATATTGAAACAAAAATGATTGAATTCTTTGAATTGTAAGACAAAACATGACAACAGACCTATGGAACCATGGATAATAAATTGAAATGACCATTGAACCACAGGAAATGCTACAGATTGTGGCTTTAAATCTACCTTTCCCAGTCTTGTGTGTTTTATATGAAAATGACCAGTTAGTCGATTACAGAAATTCCGGGCTGTGCTCTGCTATTCAGTGTGAATGTAATGAGACATCTACATACTGTTAACCACTCATGTACTGTCTTGATTTAAATACTCCAGTGATCTGTAGTAGCTCAGGTCAGGTGTCTTGTAAGTTTCATTATTGTCACTGTGTCCTGTGGCCTGGCGGACTGCATAGTTCAAAATGAACACTACAAAGCTGGAAATGTAGAGTTCTAATAAACAGAGGCAAAGATACAATGCAACTTCTAAAAGCATATTTGATGCTGTATAGTTAAAAGGTAGACTCAGAGAGATGACGTTGCAACGAGCAGTACCGCAGATAGTGGGATGACCGTGATGCAAGACGTTGCTCTCACACAGAGGATCTACACCAGTGGAGGCTGGTGGGAGGAGCTATAGGAGGATGGGCTCTTTGTAATGGCTGGAATGGAATGGTATCAAACACATTAAACATATGGAAACCACATGTTGGACTACATTCATTTCATTCCAGTAAATTACAATGAGCCTGTCTTCTTATAGCTCCTCCCACCAGCCTCCATTGATCTAAACATGTGCATGTGTGTGCTTCACGCTGCTACATCGTGTTAGCTACGGGGTCAAAACAGCGAAGAAGTTGTTGCAGAAATGAACCCACTATGTGTAGACGTGCATTCAACCTCCCCTCGCTGAGTCGACCTTGAGAGTTTCAGCGAAGCACCAAGTAAACAGCAATATTGGGCCGATTTCCACTACAACTAAGAGCGTTGAAGCCCTTGTTTTAAACTTCTCTGCTGTTTTAGTCCCACATGTTGGAGCTATTGAAACATGCACAAATACCCTGCGCTACTCTGTGAGTGCATCTTCTGGCATCGCACTCATCTGCAACATCTGGTGTGCTGCTAGTGGCAACATCATATCTCAGAGTCTCAGATGTTTAACTTATAAGTGAACCTTGACACATACTATCCTACAGCATGTGCAGCCCTCTAATCGTTGTTACTAATGTGTCTGTGCTAGCTAATTGTTTCTCACTTTGGCTGAAATATCTTCCTGTATTGCCTGCAGAGCTAGGTCTAACGCGTGTTCATTCATGTACAGTATGTTATCTTATGTTCCTTCTCTCCGGATAAGGGTCTTGTTCATTAGGGCACACCGTACCAAAACATTTAAAAACGGAATACAAAAACAAGCATTTCAAGATCAGGTTGTTCATACACGTTTCACTTCGTTTTTGGAACCTAATGAACAGTTGTAGGACTGACTGTAGGCTGGCTGCCTCTCCCTGGCTGGCACGTTCAGACGGGACCAAAATTCCTCCGAGACGTTCAGTTCAGTCCACGCCTCATTTCCTGGGTCTCTCTGTCAGTTGGGAACAGGGTGGAGTACACTATGTGCAGCAGAGCACTTCCACTTGCTTTTAGAGGAACGTCTCTGGTTCTGTTACAGTGTTGTGAACCCTTATTATAGTGTACCACATAGCCTCGCCCCGTCGTCCCTCTCCCCCATCGTCCTTCTCCCTTGTCATGCTGACTAAACTCTGTTACTCAACCTGTTGACTCAACCCAGCAGACTCTCTCTCCCTCTTTCCCTTTCTCTCTCCTCCTATCTCTCATATCATTCTCTCTCTCTCCCCTATCTTTCTCTTTCTCGTCAGCTTCTGCTGTGGTCTTTTCTATGCTGCGTGATACACACACACACACACACACACACACAGGCACAGTCATCAGATACACACTAATCAAAGACAATATTGAGTAGGAGCGTAAGAGCTAATTAACCACTATCTGTATCTTATCTACATGTTTGATCTGAAATGTCAACGTTTAATATTAACCTTGGTTTTAATTACTTTGATTCTGTCTATCTATTTGTTGTTATAGATTTTGTCTTTGGCGTCATCCATCATAGGAGCACAAAAAATACCGTAAAACTCATTATAATGTGCAGCGCAGTTTAATTTCCCTTACTCTAATGATGAGCGTTTAGGGTTGCCAAATTACAATATCTTTCCCTAAATTCCCACAGAGGATTTCCTGCTTACTCAACCCTGATTCTGGGAAATCTCCAACCGGGATTTCTGGAACACCTGGGAATTCTGGAAAGTTATTCAAATTTGTTCAACCTTAACCTGAGTTTAGTCAAGTGTGAACGCAACTGCGAGTTGCAGTCTTTGACACTTCTGTTTGAAATGTTATTGTTATTTTGCAAACTGCCAACTGTTCACGCAAAATGTTGGCCCTCGGACTGAAACATCAAGGCACTACCTGAACTTGAGCAATAAGAAACAGTACTGAATACGGTCCTCATGCGTCCCTCCTAGATGGGTGGCATTTGAGGAGGCAGGGTTCTCTGGAAAGGCGTATGTGTTGGAGAAAGGCCTCTACGGAAGCCCAGAAGACTGGGGGGCCCTCAGCTCCAAGATCGCATCCGTCATGCCCGTCATTCTGGTAAGATCAACACAATATTAAATGACAAATTATTATAATGATAAACTAATCATATAATGTAGTATTAATGTTGCAACAATAAATTATTAACATGATAATTGAAATGTTCTGTAATCAGTTACATCCGTTTGGAAAGGGGGCAAGGTCAGGGGAATGACACGAGCCATACAGTATGTGATAATGATGATCTAAAGAGACTTGATAGTGCACTATATAGGGGAGAGGGTGCCAATTTGGGATGCATCCCAATGATGATAAAGGTCATCAATGAACAAAGTCATCAATGACCAATACACTGATCCAAGAATTGTTGAATTATTTCCTCAGTTCTCTCAATAATGCCCTCATTTGTGGTCTCTTCTAGGATAATCTGGGAAATTCCTCCAAGTTTAAGGTATGTCAACCAAATGCAACAGGACCAACCTACATTTCTTTGTCCTAGATTTTGTTAACCACTCCATGACAGCCCCATATTTGACAGAATCTGACAGTGTATCCGTTATGTGTCTCAGATGCAGTTGTTCTCGGAGCCGGGGTTCCAGGGTTCTGTCCACGTCGTGGAGGACAGTGTTTCCGCCCTGCCACATGGCTTTTCCCTGGGCTCCTGCAAGGTGCTGGCTGGCAGGTGAGTGTCGTACTTGTTATTCATCCAACGTAATCTGCAGATTGTAACACGTACAGTATCTTTCCCATACCATTAGCTACATCATTTCCAAGACGAATAAAATGGTGAAGAAAAATAACAATAATTGCCATGTCTGTGCGTGTCTATGTGTTCCAGCTGGCTGGCGTTTGAGGGCCAGGGCTTCACTGAGAGGATGTATGTGTTAGAGGAGGGGGATTACCCTGATCTGAGGGCCATGGGGTGCGTGGAGCCCAACTCCTCTGTCCTGTCCCTGCAGACTACTGGCTTTGTGAGTACTCTGTCTATTAGCTCTCTTTCTGTGTTGTAAATGGCACCCTATTCCCTACATAGTGCACTACTTTTGACCAGGGCCATAGGATATATAGTAGTGCACTATATAGGTAATAGGATGCCATTTGAGATGCACAGGGATGTCCATGTCAGGGATGGGCATAAACATGTCTATGTCAGGGATGGGCATAGACATCCCAAACATTCCCACACTGTTCCTGCAACTCACATCTCTCTGCCGGAGGTTAATGCATTGGAAGATTACATTTTCTGATGTTGCGAATAGTAGACTACTCAAAGTGCAATTTTGAAATGTGGTTGTGCATCAGCAGATTTACTCTTGTTATGTCAGTCATTGATAGTTAGTCAATTAGCCCATGCCTGCTAACATTTTTCAGAATGCTAAATTTGTTTAGTGGCCATCTAAATGAAATCAAATCAAATGTATTTCAAATCAAATTTATCTACACTTGTTATCTTGGTCAAATTACCTGCCGGGGTTCCCCCATTGATTTTTTTGTTGTCAGTGCCACTTAGATATCATATTGAAAACTGCAAACATTTCTCTCCTCCCGCATGGCAAAATGTGTAGAATTGCAAAAAATGAACTCTAAAACATAAACAACTTCTTTTTGCTGACAAGAGGTGAGCCACTAAGATGTTTTGCACACAACACATCAAAGTTGCCCATCCCTGGTCTATGTCAACCTTCTATGGCACAGATAAAAACCTATTTCACCCAATACATTGGATCCACATAATCACGTGACTTCTTCCAATTAAATCATTGTTTTTGGACAATTGTTTGGTATAAAGGGTTTCAATAGAAAAGTGGCAATGTTTATACAGTACAGTCGTGGCCAAAAGTTTTGAGTATGACACAAATATGAATTTTCACAAAGTCTGCTGCCTCAGTTTGTATGATGGCAATTTGTATATAGTCCAGAATGTTATGAAGAGTGATCAGATGAATTGCAATTCATTGCAAAGTCCCTCTTTGCCATGCAAATGAACTGAATCCGAAAAAAAAAAAAACATTTCCACTGCATTTCAGCCCTGCCACAAAAGGATCAGCTGACATGTCAGTGATTCTCTCGTTAACACACTCTTCCTCTCTCTATATATCCCCTCCCTCTCCTATTCACTCTTCATCTCTCTATATATTCCCTCCCTCTCCTATTGTCTCTTCCTCTCTCTATATATCCCCTCCCTCTCCTATTCACTCTCTCCCCATAGGAGTTCTCGCTGCCCTCTGTCACCCTGTTTGAGAGGTCAAGTCTGCGGGGGAAGAGGGTGGTTCTGACCGAAAGCTCGGTTAACCTGCAGCTTGCCGGAGGCTGCAGCCTGGTCCAGTCTGTCCTGGTGGAGGGAGGCATGTGAGTACATACAGCACAGCCTGTCTGTCCTCATGTCTGTTGTCTGTTGTCTGCCTGCCTGGCTGCTTGTCTCTCTGTCGAAGGTCATATATTTGTATGCATGGGCCTCCTAGTCTCACGCACCAGATAGTCCTCCCCAGACTGTGCACAATAGCCTGTGGGCAAGGTTTTGGGGCCCTTCCTATCCACAGAGAGCTCTATGTTCTTTGGGTGGGTGTGTCGCTGGGGAGTGAGTGAGTGAGTGAGTGAGTGAGTGAGTGAGTGAGTGAGTGAGTGAGTGAGTGAGTGTGAGTGTGAGTGAGTGAGTGAGTGAGTGAGTGAGTGAGTGAGTGAGTGAGTGAGTGGAGTGAGTCCTACTGACGGTTATCCAGGAAGCTATCTGTTATGTTTCTATCCTTACAGTGCATACTATATAAAGGAACACCAAACTGGAAAGATCATTTTTCTATGGAGCTGTTAGGAACGACACCGTCGTGTGACACAAAAGCAGATCCTTTATCCACTGACACAGCCATTTGTAGTCCTTTATCCACTGACACAGCCATTTGTAGTCCTTTATCCACTGACACAGCCATTTGAAGTCCTTTATCCACTGACACAGCCATTTGTAGTCCTTTATCCACTGACACAGCCATTTGTAGTCCTTTATCCACTGACACAGCCATTTGTAGTCCTTTATCCACTGACACAGCCATTTGTAGTCCTTTATCCACTGACACAGCCATTTGTAGTTCTTTATCCACTGACACAGCCATTTGTAGTCCTTTATCCACTGACACAGCCATTTGTAGTCCTTTATCCACTGACACAGCCATTTGTAGTCCTTTATCCACTGACACAGCCATTTGTAGTCCTTCATCCACTGACACAGCCCATGTGTAGTCCTTTATCCACTGACACAGCCATTTGTAGTCCTTCATCCACTGACACAGCCCATGTGTAGTCCTTTATCCACTGACACAGCCCATGTGTAGTCCTTTATCCACTGACACAGCCCATGTGTAGTCCTTTATCCACTGACACAGCCCATGTGTAGTCCTTTATCCACTGACACAGCCCATGTGTAGTCCTTTATCCACTGACACAGCCCATGTGTAGTCCTTCATCCACTGACACAGCCCATGTGTAGTCCTTTATCCACTGACACAGCCCATGTGTAGTCCTTCATCCACTGACACAGCCCATGTGTAGTCCTTTATCCACTGACACAGCCCATGTGTAGTCCTTAATCCAACTGACAAAGCCATTTGTAGGTCTTTCTTTCAACGCTTAATACAAGCAGTTCACACACTGTGCCAATTAATCACAGTATTTAAAAATGCCAAAAGGTTTCTCATGAGTCATAACACTACTTCACACCCCCAGACCAGTTAATCAACCTTTTGTAAACACAGAGTGAAGTACACTTCACACAAGTCACCTGCGTGGGTAGTAGATCAGGTGACTATAGTTGGAGCTATTATTGCACAGTTCACAGTTGTGGAAATGTTGCATTGAGTTTAGTCTAGTGTAGAACGCACAGTCAGCAGGAGTTTAGTGTAGTCTAGTGTAGAACGCACAGTCAGCAGGAGTTTAGTGTAGTCTAGTGTAGAACACACGGTCAGCAGGAGTTTAGTGTAGTCTAGTGTAGAACGCACAGTCAGTAGGAGTTTCGTGTAGTCTAGTGTAGAACACACGGTCAGCAGGAGTTTAGTGTAGTCTAGTGTAGAACACACGGTCAGCAGGAGTTTAGTGTAGTCTAGTGTAGAACGCACAGTCAGTAGGAGTTTAGTGTAGTCTAGTGTAGAACACACGGTCAGCAGGAGTTTAGTGTAAGTCGCTCTGGATAAGAGCGTCTGCTAAATGACTTAAATGTAAATGTAGTCTAGTGTAGAACACACGGTCAGCAGGAGTTTAGTGTAGTCTAGTGTAGAACACACGGTCAGCAGGAGTTTAGTGTAGTCTAGTGTAGAACACACTGTCAGCAGGAGTTTAGTGTAGTCTAGTGTAGAATGCAGTCAGCAGGAGTTTAGTGTAGTCTAGTGTAGAACGCATAGTCAGCAGGAGTCTAGTGTAGAACACACGGTCAGCAGGAGTTTAGTGTAGTCTAGTGTAGAACACACGGTCAGCAGGAAGTAGGAGTTTGTAGTCTAGTGTAGAACACACGGTCAGCAGGAAGTAGGAGTTCAGTCTAGTGTAGAACACACGGTCAGCAGGAAGTAGGAGTTCAGTCTAGTGGAGAACACACGGTCAGCAGGAAGTAGGAGTTTAGTCTAGTGTAGAACACACGGTCAGCAGGAAGTATGAGTTTATTCTAGTGTAGAACACATGGTCAGCAGGAAGTAGGAGTTTATTCTAGCGTAGAACACACGGTCAGCAGGAAGTAGGAGTTCAGTCTAGTGTAGAACACACGGTCAGCAGGAAGTAGGAGTTCAGTCTAGTGTAGAACACACGGTCAGCAGGAAGTAGGAGTTCAGTCTAGTGTAGAATACACGGTCAGCAGGAAGTATGAGTTTAGTCTAGTGTAGAACACACGGTCAGCAGGAAGTAGAAGTTTATTCTAGTGTAGAACACACGGACAGCAGGAAGTAGGAGTTTAGTCTAGTGTAGAACACACGGTCAGCAGGAAGTAGGAGTTTATTCTAGTGTAGAACACACGGTCAGCAGGAAGTAGGAGTTTATTCTAGTGTAGAACACACGGTCAGCAGGAAGTAGGAGTTTAGTCTAGTGTAGAACACACGGTCAGCAGGAAGTAGGAGTTTAGTCTAGTGTAGAACACAAGGTCAGCAGGAAGTAGGAGTTTAGTCTAGTGTAGAACACACGGTCAGCAGGAAGTAGGAGTTTAGTCTAGTGTAGAACACACGGTCAGCAGGAAGTAGGAGTTTAGTCTAGTGTAGAACACACGGTCAGCAGGAAGTAGGAGTTTAGTCCAGTGTAGAACACACGGTCAGCAGGAAGTAGGAGTTTAGTCTAGTGTAGAACACACGGTCAGCAGGAAGTAGGAGTTTAGTCTAGTGTAGAACAAACGGTCAGCAGGAAGTAGGAGTTTAGTCTAGTGTAGAACACACGGTCAGCAGGAAGTAGGAGTTTAGTCTAGTGTAGAACACACGTTCAGCAGGAAGTAGGAGTTTAGTCTAGTGTAGAACACACGGTCAGCAGGAAGTAGGAGTTTAGTCTAGTAAATGTAAATGTAGAACACACGGTCAGCAGGAAGTAGGAGTTTATTCTAGTGTAGAACACATGGTCAGCAGGAAGTAGGAGTTTATTCTAGTGTAGAACACACGGTCAGCAGGAAGTAGGAGTTTAGTCTAGTGTAGAACACACGGTCAGCAGGAAGTAGGAGTTTAGTCTAGTGTAGAACACACGGTCAGCAGGAAGTAGGAGTTTAGTCTAGTGTAGAACACACGGTCAGCAGGAAGTAGGAGTTTAGTCTAGTGTAGAACACACGGTCAGCAGGAAGTAGGAGTTTAGTCTAGTGTAGAACACACGGTCAGCAGGAAGTAGGAGTTTAGTCTAGTAAATGTAAATGTAGTGTAGAACACACGGTCAGCAGGAAGTAGGAGTTTATTCTAGTGTAGAACACATGGTCAGCAGGAAGTAGGAGTTTATTCTAGTGTAGAACACACGGTCAGCAGGAAGTAGGAGTTTAGTCTAGTGTAGAACACACGGTCAGCAGGAAGTAGGAGTTTAGTCTAGTGTAGAACACACGGTCAGCAGGAAGTAGGAGTTTAGTCTAGAACACACGGTCAGCAGGAAGTAGGAAGTAGGAGTTTAGTCTAGTGTAGAACACACGTTCAGCAGGAAGTAGGAGTTTAGTCTAGTGTAGAACACACGGTCAGCAGGAAGTAGGAGTTTAGTCTAGTAAATGTAAATGTAGTGTAGAACACACGGTCAGCAGGAAGTAGGAGTTTATTCTAGTGTAGAACACATGGTCAGCAGGAAGTAGGAGTTTATTCTAGTGTAGAACACACGGTCAGCAGGAAGTAGGAGTTTATTCTAGTGTAGAACACACAGTCAGCAGGAAGTATGAGTTTATTCTAGTGTAGAACACATGGTCAGCAGGAAGTAGGAGTTTATTCTAGCGTAGAACACACGGTCAGCAGGAAGTAGGAGTTCAGTCTAGTGTAGAACACACGGTCAGCAGGAAGTAGGAGTTCAGTCTAGTGTAGAACACACGGTCAGCAGGAAGTAGGAGTTCAGTCTAGTGTAGAATACACGGTCAGCAGGAAGTATGAGTTTAGTCTAGTGTAGAACACACGGTCAGCAGGAAGTAGAAGTTTATTCTAGTGTAGAACACACGGACAGCAGGAAGTAGGAGTTTAGTCTAGTGTAGAACACACGGTCAGCAGGAAGTAGGAGTTTATTCTAGTGTAGAACACACGGTCAGCAGGAAGTAGGAGTTTATTCTAGTGTAGAACACACGGTCAGCAGGAAGTAGGAGTTTAGTCTAGTGTAGAACACACGGTCAGCAGGAAGTAGGAGTTTAGTCTAGTGTAGAACACACGGTCAGCAGGAAGTAGGAGTTTAGTCTAGTGTAGAACACACGGTCAGCAGGAAGTAGGAGTTTAGTCCAGTGTAGAACACACGGTCAGCAGGAAGTAGGAGTTTAGTCTAGTGTAGAACACACGGTCAGCAGGAAGTAGGAGTTTAGTCTAGTGTAGAACAAACGGTCAGCAGGAAGTAGGAGTTTAGTTAGTCTAGTGTAGAACACACGGTCAGCAGGAAGTAGGAGTTTAGTCTAGTGTAGAACACACGGTTCAGCAGGAAGTAGGAGTTTAGTCTAGTGTAGAACACACGGTCAGCAGGAAGTAGGAGTTTAGTCTAGTAAATGTAAATGTAGAACACACGGTCAGCAGGAAGTAGGAGTTTATTCTAGTGTAGAACACATGGTCAGCAGGAAGTAGGAGTTTATTCTAGTGTAGAACACACGGTCAGCAGGAAGTAGGAGTTTAGTCTAGTGTAGAACACACGGTCAGCAGGAAGTAGGAGTTTAGTCTAGTGTAGAACACACGGTCAGCAGGAAGTAGGAGTTTAGTCTAGTGTAGAACACACGGTCAGCAGGAAGTAGGAGTTTAGTCTAGTGTAGAACACACGGTCAGCAGGAAGTAGGAGTTTAGTCTAGTGTAGAACACACGGTCAGCAGGAAGTAGGAGTTTAGTCTAGTAAATGTAAATGTAGTGTAGAACACACGGTCAGCAGGAAGTAGGAGTTTATTCTAGTGTAGAACACATGGTCAGCAGGAAGTAGGAGTTTATTCTAGTGTAGAACACACGGTCAGCAGGAAGTAGGAGTTTAGTCTAGTGTAGAACACACGGTCAGCAGGAAGTAGGAGTTTAGTCTAGTGTAGAACACACGGTCAGCAGGAAGTAGGAGTTTAGTCTAGTGTAGAACACACGGTCAGCAGGAAGTAGGAGTTTAGTCTAGTGTAGAACACACGTTCAGCAGGAAGTAGGAGTTTAGTCTAGTGTAGAACACACGGTCAGCAGGAAGTAGGAGTTTAGTCTAGTACATTTACATTTACATTTAAGTCATTTAGCAGACGCTCTTATCCAGAGCGACTTACAAATTGGTGCATTCACCTTATGACATCCAGTGGGACAGTCACTTAACAATAGTGCATCTAAAACTTAGGGGGGTGGGGTGAGAGGGATTACTTAACCTATCCTAGGTATTCCTTAAAGAGGTGGGGTTTCAGGTGTCTCCGGAAGGTGGTGATTGACTCCGCTGTCCTGGCGTCGTGAGGGAGTTTGTTCCACCATTGGGGGGCCAGGGCAGCGAACAGTTTTGACTGGGCTGAGCGGGAGCTGTACTTCCTCAGTGGTAGGGAGGCGAGCAGGCCAGAGGTGGATGAACGCAGTGCCCTTGTTTGGGTGTAGGGCCTGATCAGAGCCTGGAGGTACTGAGGTGCCGTTCCCCTCACAGCTCCGTAGGCAAGCACCATGGTCTTGTAGCGGATGCGAGCTTCAACTGGAAGCCAGTGGAGAGAACGGAGGAGCGGGGTGACGTGAGAGAACTTGGGAAGGTTGAACACCAGACGGGCTGCGGCGTTCTGGATGAGTTGAAGGGGTTTAATGGCACAGGCAGGGAGCCCAGCCAACAGCGAGTTGCAGTAATCCAGACGGGAGATGACAAGTGCCTGGATTAGGACCTGCGCCGCTTCCTGTGTGAGGCAGGGTCGTACTCTGCGGATGTTGTAGAGCATGAACCTACAGGAACGGGCCACCGCCTTGATGTTAGTTGAGAACGACAGGGTGTTGTCCAGGATCACGCCAAGGTTCTTGGCGCTCTGGGAGGAGGACACAATGGAGTTGTCGACCGTGATGGCGAGATCATGGAACGGGCAGTCCTTCCCCGGGAGGAAGAGCAGCTCCGTCTTGCCGAGGTTCAGCTTGAGGTGGTGATCCGTCATCCACACTGATATGTCTGCCAGACATGCAGAGATGCGATTCGCCACCTGGTCATCAGACCACCTGGTCATCAGAAGGGGGAAATGTAAATGTAGTGTAGAACACACGGTCAGCAGGAAGTAGGAGTTTATTCTAGTGTAGAACACATGGTCAGCAGGAAGTAGGAGTTTATTCTAGTGTAGAACACACGGTCAGCAGGAAGTAGGAGTTTATTCTAGTGTAGAACACACAGTCAGCAGGAAGTATGAGTTTATTCTAGTGTAGAACACATGGTCAGCAGGAAGTAGGAGTTTATTCTAGCGTAGAACACACGGTCAGCAGGAAGTAGGAGTTCAGTCTAGTGTAGAACACACGGTCAGCAGGAAGTAGGAGTTCAGTCTAGTGTAGAACACACGGTCAGCAGGAAGTAGGAGTTCAGTCTAGTGTAGAATACACGGTCAGCAGGAAGTATGAGTTTAGTCTAGTGTAGAACACACGGTCAGCAGGAAGTAGAAGTTTATTCTAGTGTAGAACACACGGACAGCAGGAAGTAGGAGTTTAGTCTAGTGTAGAACACACGGTCAGCAGGAAGTAGGAGTTTATTCTAGTGTAGAACACACGGTCAGCAGGAAGTAGGAGTTTATTCTAGTGTAGAACACACGGTCAGCAGGAAGTAGGAGTTTAGTCTAGTGTAGAACACACGGTCAGCAGGAAGTAGGAGTTTAGTCTAGTGTAGAACACAAGGTCAGCAGGAAGTAGGAGTTTAGTCTAGTGTAGAACACACGGTCAGCAGGAAGTAGGAGTTTAGTCTAGTGTAGAACACACGGTCAGCAGGAAGTAGGAGTTTAGTCTAGTGTAGAACACACGGTCAGCAGGAAGTAGGAGTTTAGTCCAGTGTAGAACACACGGTCAGCAGGAAGTAGGAGTTTAGTCTAGTGTAGAACACACGGTCAGCAGGAAGTAGGAGTTTAGTCTAGTGTAGAACAAACGGTCAGCAGGAAGTAGGAGTTTAGTCTAGTGTAGAACACACGGTCAGCAGGAAGTAGGAGTTTAGTCTAGTGTAGAACACACGTTCAGCAGGAAGTAGGAGTTTAGTCTAGTGTAGAACACACGGTCAGCAGGAAGTAGGAGTTTAGTCTAGTAAATGTAAATGTAGTGTAGAACACACGGTCAGCAGGAAGTAGGAGTTTATTCTAGTGTAGAACACATGGTCAGCAGGAAGTAGGAGTTTATTCTAGTGTAGAACACACGGTCAGCAGGAAGTAGGAGTTTAGTCTAGTGTAGAACACACGGTCAGCAGGAAGTAGGAGTTTAGTCTAGTGTAGAACACACGGTCAGCAGGAAGTAGGAGTTTAGTCTAGTGTAGAACACACGGTCAGCAGGAAGTAGGAGTTTAGTCTAGTGTAGAACACACGGTCAGCAGGAAGTAGGAGTTTAGTCTAGTGTAGAACACACGGTCAGCAGGAAGTAGGAGTTTAGTCTAGTAAATGTAAATGTAGTGTAGAACACACGGTCAGCAGGAAGTAGGAGTTTATTCTAGTGTAGAACACATGGTCAGCAGGAAGTAGGAGTTTATTCTAGTGTAGAACACACGGTCAGCAGGAAGTAGGAGTTTAGTCTAGTGTAGAACACACGGTCAGCAGGAAGTAGGAGTTTAGTCTAGTGTAGAACACACACGGTCAGCAGGAAGTAGGAGTTTAGTCTAGTGTAGAACACACGGTCAGCAGGAAGTAGGAGTTTAGTCTAGTGTAGAACACACGTTCAGCAGGAAGTAGGAGTTTAGTCTAGTGTAGAACACACGGTCAGCAGGAAGTAGGAGTTTAGTCTAGTAAATGTAAATGTAGTCAGCAGGAAGTAGGAGTTTATTCTACACACGGTCAGCAGGAAGTAGGAGTTTATTCTAGTGTAGAACACATGGTCAGCAGGAAGTAGGAGTTTATTCTAGTGTAGAACACACGGTCAGCAGGAAGTAGGAGTTTATTCTAGTGTAGAACACACGGTCAGCAGGAAGTAGGAGTTTAGTCTAGTGTAGAACACACGGTCAGCAGGAAGTAGGAGTTTAGTCTAGTGTAGAACACACGGTCAGCAGGAAGTAGGAGTTTAGTCTAGTGTAGAACACACGGTCAGCAGGAAGTAGGAGTTTAGTCTAGTGTAGAACACACGGTCAGCAGGAAGTAGGAGTTTAGTCTAGTGTAGAACACACGGTCAGCAGGAAGTAGGAGTTTAGTCTAGTGTAGAACACACGGTCAGCAGGAAGTAGGAGTTTAGTCTAGTGTAGAACACACGGTCAGCAGGAAGTAGGAGTTTAGTCTAGTGTAGAACACACAGTCAGCAGGAGTTTAGTCTAGTGTAGAACACACGGTCAGCAGGAAGTAGGAGTTTAGTCTAGTAAATGTAAATGTTTAGTGTAGAACACACGGTCAGCAGGAAGTAGGAGTTTATTCTAGTGTAGAACACATGGTCAGCAGGAAGTAGGAGTTTATTCTAGTGTAGAACACACGGTCAGCAGGAAGTAGGAGTTTAGTCTAGTGTAGAACACACGGTCAGCAGGAAGTAGGAGTTTAGTCTAGTGTAGAACACACGGTCAGCAGGAAGTAGGAGTTTAGTCTAGTGTAGAACACACGGTCAGCAGGAAGTAGGAGTTTAGTCTAGTGTAGAACACACGGTCAGCAGGAAGTAGGAGTTTAGTCTAGTAAATGTAAATGTAGTGTAGAACACACGGTCAGCAGGAAGTAGGAGTTTATTCTAGTGTAGAACACACGGTCTAGTGTAGAACACACGGTCAGCAGGAAGTAGGAGTTTATTCTAGTGTAGAACACACGGTCAGCAGGAAGTAGGAGTTTAGTCTAGTGTAGAACACACGGTCAGCAGGAAGTAGGAGTTTAGTCTAGTGTACAGTGTAGAACACACGGTCAGCAGGAAGTAGGAGTTTAGTCTAGTGTAGAACACACGGTCAGCAGGAAGTAGGAGTTTAGTCTAGTGTAGAACACACGGTCAGCAGGAAGGAGTTTAGTCTAGTGTAGAACACACGTTTTAGTCTAGTGTAGAACACACGGTCAGCAGGAAGTAGGAGTTTAGTCTAGTGTAGAACACACGGTCAGCAGGAAGTAGGAGTTTAGTCTAGTAAACACACACGGTGTAAGTTTAGTCTAGTGTAGAACACACGGTCAGCAGGAAGTAGGAGTTTAGTCTAGTGTAGAACACACGGTCAGCAGGAAGTAGGAGTTTAGTCTAGTGTAGAACACACGGTCAGCAGGAAGTAGGAGTTTAGTCTAGTGTAGAACACACGGTCAGCAGGAAGTAGGAGTTTAGTCTAGTGTAGAACACACGGTCAGCAGGAAGTAGGAGTTTAGTCTAGTGTAGAACACACGGTCAGCAGGAAGTAGGAGTTTAGTCTAGTGTAGAACACACGGTCAGCAGGAAGTAGGAGTTTAGTCTAGTGTAGAACACATGGTCAGCAGGAAGTAGGAGTTTATTCTAGTGTAGAACACACGGTCAGCAGGAAGTAGGAGTTTAGTCTAGTGTAGAACACACGGTCAGCAGGAAGTAGGAGTTTAGTCTAGTGTAGAACACACGGTCAGGAAGTAGGAGTTTAGTCTAGTGTAGAACACACGGTCAAAGTAGGAGTTTAGTCTAGTGTAGAACACACGGTCAGCAGGAAGTAGGAGTTTAGTCTAGTTCAGCAGGAAGTAGGAGTTTATTCTAGTGTAGAACACACGGTCAGCAGGAAGTAGGAGTTTATTCTAGTGTAGAACACACGGTCAGCAGGAAGTAGGAGTTTATTCTAGTGTAGAACACACGGTCAGCAGGAAGTAGGAGTTTAGTCTAGTGTAGAACACACGGTCAGCAGGAAGTAGGAGTTTAGTCTAGTGTAGAACACAAGGTCAGCAGGAAGTAGGAGTTTAGTCTAGTGTAGAACACACGGTCAGCAGGAAGTAGGAGTTTAGTCTAGTGTAGAACACACGGTCAGCAGGAAGTAGGAGTTTAGTCTAGTGTAGAACACACGGTCAGCAGGAAGTAGGAGTTTAGTCTCAGCAGGAAGTGGAGTTTAGAACACACGGTCAGCAGGAAGTAGGAGTTTAGTCTAGTGTAGAACACACGGTCAGCAGGAAGTAGGAGTTTAGTCTAGTGTAGAACACACGGTCAGCAGGAAGTAGAGTTTAGTCTAGTGTAGAACACACGGTCAGCAGGAAGTAGGAGTTTAGTCTAGTGTAGAACACACGGTCAGCAGGAAGTAGGAGTTTAGTCTAGTGTAGAACACACGGTCAGCAGGAAGTAGTTTAGTTAGAACACACGGTCAGCAGGAAGTAGTCTAGTGTAGAACACACGGTCAGCAGGAAGTAGGAGTTTAGTCTAGTGTAGAACACACGGTCAGCAGGAAGTAGGAGTTTAGTCTAGTGTAGAACACACGGTCAGCAGGAAGTAGGAGTTTAGTCTAGTGTAGAACACACGGTCAGCAGGAAGTAGGAGTTTAGTCTAGTGTAGAACACACGGTCAGCAGGAAGTAGGAGTTTAGTCTAGTAGAACACACGGTGTAGAAGAACACACGGTCAGCAGGAAGTAGGAGTTTAGTCTAGTGTAGAACACACGGTCAGCAGGAAGTAGGAGTTTAGTCTAGTGTAGAACACACGGTCAGCAGGAAGTAAGTTTAGGTGTAGAACACACGGTCAGCAGGAAGTAGGAGTTTAGTCTAGTGTAGAACACACGGTCAGCAGGAAGTAGGAGTTTAGTCTAGTGTAGAACACACGGTCAGCAGGAAGTAGGAGTTTAGTCTAGTGTAGAACACACGGTCAGCAGGAAGTAGGAGTTTAGTCTAGTGTAGAACACACGGTCAGCAGGAAGTAGGAGTTTAGTCTAGTGTAGAACACACGGTCAGCAGGAAGTAGGAGTTTAGTCTAGTGTAGAACACACGGTCAGCAGGAAGTAGGAGTTTAGTCTAGTGTAGAACACACGGTCAGCAGGAAGTAGGAGTTTAGTCTAGTAAATGTAAATGTAGTGTAGAACACACGGTCAGCAGGAAGTAGGAGTTTATTCTAGTGTAGAACACACGGTCAGCAGGAAGTAGGAGTTTATTCTAGTGTAGAACACACGGTCAGCAGGAAGTAGGAGTTTAGTCTAGTGTAGAACACACGGTCAGCAGGAAGTAGGAGTTTAGTCTAGTGTAGAACACACGGTCAGCAGGAAGTAGGAGTTTAGTCTAGTGTAGAACACACGGTCAGCAGGGAAGTAGGAGTTTAGTCTAGTGTAGAACACACGGTCAGCAGGAAGTAGGAGTTTAGTCTAGTGTAGAACACACGGTCAGCAGGAAGTAGGAGTTTAGTCTCAGTAGGAGTTTATCTAGTAGAACACACGGTCAGCAGGAAGTAGGAGTTTAGTCTACACACGGTCAGCAGGAAGTAGGAGTTTAGTCTAGTGTAGAACACACGGTCAGCAGGAAGTAGGAGTTTAGTCTAGTGTAGAACACACGGTCAGCAGGAAGTAGGAGTTTAGTCTAGTAAATGTAAATGAACACACGGTCAGCAGGAAGTAGGAGTTTAGTCTAGTGTAGAACACACGGTCAGCAGGAAGTAGAACACACGGAGTTTAGTCTAGTGTAGAACACACGGTCAGCAGGAAGTAGGAGTTTAGTCTAGTGTAGAACACACGGTCAGCAGGAAGTAGGAGTTTAGTCTAGTGTAGAACACACGGTCAGCAGGAAGTAGGAGTTTAGTCTAGTGTAGAACACAGCAGGAAGTAGGAGTTTAGTCTAGTGTAGAACACACGGTCAGCAGGAAGTAGGAGTTTAGTCTAGTAAATGTAAAACACACGGTCAGCAGGAAGTAGGAGTTTACTAGTAAATGTAAATGTAGTGTAGAACACACGGTCAGCAGGAAGTAGGAGTTTATTCTAGTGAACACACGGTAGAACACATGGTCAGCAGGAAGTAGGAGTTTATTCTAGTGTAGAACACACGGTCAGCAGGAAGTAGGAGTTTATTCTAGTGTAGAACACACGGTCAGCAGGAAGTAGGAGTTTAGTCTAGTGTAGAACACACGGTCAGCAGGAAGTAGGAGTTTAGTCTAGTGTAGAACACAAGGAAGTAGGAGTTTAGTCGGTCAGCAGGAAGTAGGAGTTTAGTCTAGTGTAGAACACACGGTCAGCAGGAAGTAGGAGTTTAGTCTAGGAAACACACGGTCAGCAGGAAGTTTTAGTCTAGTGTAGAACACACGGTCAGCAGGAAGTAGGAGTTTAGTCTAGTGTAGAACACACGGTCAGCAGGAAGTAGGAGTTTAGTCTAGTGTAGAACACACGGTCAGCAGGAAGTAGGAGTTTAGTCTAGTGTAGAACACACGGTCAGCAGGAAGTAGGAGTTTAGTCTAGTGTAGAACACACGGTCAGCAGGAAGTAGGAGTTTAGTCTAGTGTAGAACACACGGTCAGCAGGAAGTAGGAGTTTAGTCTACACACGGTCAGCAGGAAGTAGGAGTTTAGTCTAGTGTAGAATGGTCAAGGAAGTAGGAGTTTAGTCTAGTGTAGAACACGGTCAGCAGGAAGTCAGTGTAGAACACACGGTCAGCAGGAAGTAGGAGTTTATTCTAGTGTAGAACACACGGTCAGCAGGAAGTAGGAGTTTAGTCTAGTGTAGAACACACGGTCAGCAGGAAGTAGGAGTTTAGTCTAGTGTAGAACACACGGTCAGCAGGAAGTAGGAGTTTAGTCTAGTGTAGAACACACGGTCAGTTTAGGAGTTTAGTCTAGTAGAACACACGGTCAGCAGGAAGTAGGAGTTTAGTCTAGTGTAGAACACACGGTCAGCAGGAAGTAGGAGTTTAGTCTAGTGTAGAACACACGGTCAGCAGGAAGTAGGAGTTTAGTCTAGTGTAGAACACACGGTCAGCAGGAAGTAGGAGTTTAGTCTAGTGTAGAACACACGGTCAGCAGGAAGTAGGAGTTTAGTCTAGTGTAGAACACACGGTCAGCAGGAAGTAGGAGTTTAGTCTAGTGTAGAACACACGGTCAGCAGGAAGTAGGAGTTTAGTCTAGTGTAGAACACACGGTCAGCAGGAAGTAGGAGTTTAGTCTAGTGTAGAACACACGGTCAGCAGGAAGTAGGAGTTTAGTCTAGTGTAGAACACACGGTCAGCAGGAAGTAGGAGTTTAGTCTAGTGTAAACACACGTCAGCAGGAAGTAGGAGTTTAGTCTAGTGTAGAACACACGGTCAGCAGGAAGTAGGAGTTTAGTCTAGTAAATGTAAATGAGGTCAGCAGGAAGTAGGAGTTTATTCTAGTGTAGAACACATGGTCAGTTTAGTCAGGAAGTCAGGGAAGTAGTTTAGTCTAGTGTAGAACACACGGTCAGCAGGAAGTAGGAGTTTAGGTGTAGTCAGCAGGAAGTTTTAGTCTAGTGTAGAACACACGGTCAGCAGGAAGTAGGAGTTTAGTCTAGTGTAGAACACACGGTCAGCAGGAAGTAGGAGTTTAGTCTAGTGTAGAACACACGGTCAGCAGGAAGTAGGAGTTTAGTCTAGTGTAGAACACACGGTCAGCAGGAAGTAGGAGTTTAGTCTAGTGTAGAACACACGGTCAGCAGGAAGTAGGAGTTTAGTCTAGTAAGAACACACGGTCAGCAGGAAGTAAATGTAGTGTAGAACACACGGTCAGCAGGAAGTAGGAGTTTAGTCTAGTAAATGTAAATTAGAACACACGGTCAGCAGGAAGTCTAGTGTAGAACACACGGTCAGCAGGAAGTAGGAGTTTAGTCTAGTGTAGAACACACGGTCAGCAGGAAGTAGGAGTTTATTCTAGTGTAGAACACACGGTCAGCAGGAAGTAGGAGTTTATTCTAGTGTAGAACACACGGTCAGCAGGAAGTAGGAGTTTAGTCTAGTGTAGAACACACGGTCAGCAGGAAGTAGGGAGTTTAGTCTAGTGTAGAACACACGGTCAGCAGGAAGTAGGAGTTTAGTCTAGTGTAGAACACACGGTCAGCAGGAAGTAGGAGTTTAGTCTAGTGTTTAGAAACACACGGTCAGCAGGAAGTAGGAGTTTAGTCTAGTAAATGTAAATGTAGAACACACGGTCAGCTAGTGTAGAACACACGTCAGCAGGAAGTTTTAGTCTAGTGTAGAACACACGGTCAGCAGGAAGTAGGAGTTTAGTCAGTGTAAGTCAGCAGGAAGTAGGAGTTTAGTCTAGTGTAGAACACACGGTCAGCAGGAAGTAGGAGTTTAGTCTAGTGTAGAACACACGGTCAGCAGGAAGTAGGAGTTTAGTCTAGTGTAGAACACACGGTCAGCAGGAAGTAGGAGTTTAGTCTAGTGTAGAACACACGGTCAGCAGGAAGTAGGAGTTTAGTCTAGTGTAGAACACACGGTCAGCAGGAAGTAGGAGTTTAGTCTAGTAAATGTAAATGTAGAACACACGGTCAGCAGGAAGTAGGAGTTTAGTCTAGTGTAGAACACACGGTTAGCAGGAAGTAGGAGTTTAGTCTAGTGTAGAACACACGGTCAGCAGGAAGTAGGAGTTTAGTCTAGAACACACGGTCAGCAGGAAGTAGGAGTTTAACACACGGTCAGCAGGAAGTAGGAGTTTAGTCTAGTAGTGTAGAACACACGGTCAGAACACACGGTCAGCAGGAAGTAGGAGTTTAGTCTAGTGTAGAACACACGGTCAGCAGGAAGTAGGAGTTTAGTCTAGTGTAGAACACACGGTCAGCAGGAAGTAGGAGTTTAGTCTAGTGTAGAACACACGGTCAGCAGGAAGTAGGAGTTTAGTCTAGTGTAGAACACACGGTCAGCAGGAGCAGGAAGTAGGAGTTTAGTCTAGTGTAAACACACGGTCAGTAAATTTAGTCTAGTGTAGAACACACGGTCAGCAGGAAGTAGGAGTTTATTCTAGTGTAGAACACATGGTCAGCAGGAAGTAGGAGTTTATTCTAGTGTAGAACACACGGTCAGCAGGAAGTAGGAGTTTATTCTAGTGTAGAACACACGGTCAGCAGGAAGTAGGAGTTTAGGTAGAACACACGGTCAGCAGGAAGTAGGAGTTTAGTCTAGTGTAGAACACACGGTCAGCAGGAAGTAGGAGTTTAGTCTAGTGTAGAACACACGGTCAGCAGGAAGTAGGAGTTTAGTCTAGTGTAGAACACAAGGTCAGCAGGAAGTAGGAGTTTAGTCTAGTGTAGAACACACGGTCAGCAGGAAGTAGGAGTTTAGTCTAGTAAATGTAGAACACACGGTCAGCAGGAAGTAGAGTTTAGTCTAGTGTAGAACACACGGTCAGCAGGAAGTAGGAGTTTAGTCACACGGTCAGCAGGAAGTAGGAGTTTAGTCTAGTGTAGAACACACGGTCAGCAGGAAGTAGGAGTTTAGAAGAACACACGGTCAGCAGGAAGTAGGAGTTTAGTCTAGTGTAGAACACACGGTCAGCAGGAAGTAGGAGTTTAGTCTAGTGTAGAACACACGGTCAGCAGGAAGTAGGAGTTTAGTCTAGTGTAGAACACAGCAGGAAGTAGGAGTTTAGTCTAGTGTTCAGCAGGAAGTAGGAGTTTAGTCTAGTGTAGAACACACGGTCAGCAGGAAGTAGGAGTTTAGTCTAGTGTAGAACACACGGTCAGCAGGAAGTAGGAGTTTAGTCTAGTGTAGAAACATGGTCAGCAGGAAGTAGGAGTTTAGTCTAGTGTAGAACACACGGTCAGCAGGAAGTAGGAGTTTAGTCTAGTGTAGAACACACGGTCAGCAGGAAGTAGGAGTTTAGTCTAGTGTAGAACACACGGTCAGCAGGAAGTAGGAGTTTAGTCTAGTGTAGAACACACGGTCAGCAGGAAGTAGGAGTTTAGTCTAGTGTAGAACACACGGTCAGCAGGAAGTAGGAGTTTAGTCAGTGTAGAACACACGGTCAGGAGTTTAGTCTAGTAAATTAAATGTAGTGTAGAACACACGGTCAGCAGGAAGTAGGAGTTTATTCTAGTGTAGAACACATGGTCAGCAGGAAGTAGGAGTTTATTCTAGTGTAGAACACACGGTCAGCAGGAAGTAGGAGTTTGTAGAACACACGGTCAGCAGGAAGTAGGAGTTTAGTAGAGAACACACGGTCAGGAAGTAGGAGTTTAGTAGGAGTTTAGAACACACGGTCTAGGAGTTTAGTAGAACACACGGTCAGCAGGAAGTAGGAGTTTAGTCTAGTGTAGAACACACGGTCAGCAGGAAGTAGGAGTTTAGTCTAGTGTAGAACACACGGTCAGCAGGAAGTAGGAGTTTAGTCTAGTGTAGAACACACGGTCAGCAGGAAGTAGGAGTTTAGTCTAGTAAATGTAAATGTAGGAGTGTAGAACACACGGTCAGCAGGAAGTAGGAGTTTATTCTAGTGTAGAACACATGGTCAGCAGGAAGTAGGAGTTTATTCTAGTGTAGAACACACGGTCAGCAGGAAGTAGGAGTTTATTCTAGTGTAGAACACACGGTCAGCAGGAAGTAGGAGTTTAGTCTAGTGTAGAACACACGGTCAGCAGGAAGTAGGAGTTTAGTCTAGTGTAGAACACACGGTCAGCAGGAAGTAGGAGTTTAGTCTAGTGTAGAACACACGGTCAGCAGGAAGTAGGAGTTTAGTCTAGTGTAGAACACACGGTCAGCAGGAAGTAGGAGTTTAGTCTAGTGTAGAACACACGGTCAGCAGGAAGTAGGAGTTTAGTCTAGTAGGGTCAGTTTAGTCTAGTGTAGAACACACGGTCAGCAGGAAGTAGGAGTTTAGTCTAGTGTAGAACACACGGTCAGCAGGAAGTAGGAGTTTAGTCTAGTGTAGAACACACGGTCAGCAGGAAGTAGGAGTTTAGTCTAGTGTAGAACACACGGTCAGCAGGAAGTAGGAGTTTAGTCTAGTAAATGTAAATGTTTAGTCTAGTAGAACACACGGTCAGCAGGAAGTAGGTTTAGTCTAGTGTAGAACACACGGTTTAGGAGTTTAGTCTAGTGTAGAACACACGGTCAGCAGGAAGTAGGAGTTTAGTCTCAGTGTAGAACACACGGTCAGCAGGAGCAGGAAGTAGGGAGTTTTAGTCTAGTGTAGAACACACGGTCAGCAGGAAGTAGGAGTTTAGTCTAGTGTAGAACACACGGTCAGTGTAGAACACACGGTCAGCAGGAAGTAGGAGTTTAGTCTAGTAAATGTAAATGTAGTGTAGAACACACAGGTCAGCAGGAAGTAGGAGTTTATTCTAGTGTAGAACACATGGTCAGCAGGAAGTAGGAGTTTATTCTAGTGTAGAACACACGGTCAGCAGGAAGTAGGAGTTTAGTCTAGTGTAGAACACACGGTCAGCAGGAAGTCTAGTGTAGAACAGGTCAGCAGGAAGTAGGAGTTTAGTCTAGTGTAGAACACACGGTCAGCAGGAAGTAGGAGTTTAGTCTAGTGTAGAACACACGGTCAGCAGGAAGTAGGAGTTTAGTCTAGTGTAGAACACACGGTCAGCAGGAAGTAGGTTTAGTTTAGTCTAGGTCAAGGAAGTAGGAGTTTAGTCTAGTGTAGAACACACGGTCAGCAGGAAGTAGGAGTTTATTCTAGTGTAGAACACACGGTCAGCAGGAAGTAGGAGTTTATTCTAGTGTAGAACACACGGTCAGCAGGAAGTAGGAGTTTAGTCTAGTGTAGAACACACGGTCAGCAGGAAGTAGGAGTTTAGTCTAGTGTAGAACACACGGTCAGCAGGAAGTTTAGGAGTTTTTAGTCTAGTGTAGAACACACGGTCAGCAGGAAGTAGGAGTTTAGTCTAGTGTAGAACACACACGGTCAGCAGGAAGTAGGAGTTTAGTCTAGTGTAGAACACACGGTCAGCAGGAAGTAGGAGTTTAGTCTAGTAAATGTAAATGTAGAACACACGGTCAGCAGGAAGTAGGAGTTTAGTCTAGTGTAGAACACACGGTTAGCAGGAAGTAGGAGTTTAGTCTAGTGTAGAACACACGGTCAGCAGGAAGTAGGAGTTTAGTCTAGTGTAGAACACACGGTCAGCAGGAAGTAGGAGTTTAGTCTAGTGTAGAACACACGGTCAGCAGGAAGTAGGAGTTTAGTCTAGTGTAGAACACACGGTCAGCAGGAAGTAGGAGTTTAGTCTAGTGTAGAACACACGGTCAGCAGGAAGTAGGAGTTTAGTTTAGTCTAGTCTCAGTGTAGAACACACGGTCAGCAGGAAGTAGGAGTTTAGTCTAGTGTAGAACACACGGTCAGCAGGAAGTAGGAGTTTAGTCTAGTAAATGTAAATGTAGTGTAGAACACACGGTCAGCAGGAAGTCAGCAGGAAGTAGGAGTTTAGTCAGGTCAGCAGGAAGTAGGAGTTTATTCTAGTGTAGAACACACGGTCAGCAGGAAGTAGGAGTTTATTCTAGTGTAGAACACACGGTCAGCAGGAAGTAGGAGTTTATTCTAGTGTAGAACACACGGTCAGCAGGAAGTAGGAGTTTAGTCTAGTGTAGAACACACGGTCAGCAGGAAGTAGGAGTTTAGTCTAGTGTAGAACACAAGGTCAGCAGGAAGTAGGAGTTTAGTCTAGTGTAGAAGAACACACGGTCAGCAGGAAGTAGGAGTTTAGTCTAGTGTAGAACACACGGTCAGCAGGAAGTAGGAGTTTAGTCTAGTGTAGAACACACGGTCAGCAGGAAGTAGGAGTTTAGTCTAGTGTAGAACACACGGTCAGCAGGAAGTAGGAGTTTAGTCTAGTGTAGAACACACGGTCAGCAGGAAGTAGGAGTTTAGTCTAGTGTAGAACACACGGTCAGCAGGAAGTAGGAGTTTAGTCTAGTGTAGAACACACGGTCAGCAGGAAGTAGGAGTTTAGTCTAGTAAATGTAAATGTAGTAAAATGTAGAACACACGGTCAGCAGGAAGTAGGAGTTTATTCTAGTGTAGAACACAAGGTCAGCAGGAAGTAGGAGTTTAGTCTAGTGTAGAACACACGGTCAGCAGGAAGTAGGAGTTTAGTCTAGTGTAGAACACACGGTCAGCAGGAAGTAGGAGTTTAGTCTAGTGTAGAACACAGTGTAGAACACACGGTCAGCAGGGAAGTAGGAGTTTAGTCTAGTGTAGAACACACGGTCAGCAGGAAGTAGGAGTTTAGTCTAGTGTAGAACACACGGTCAGCAGGAAGTAGGAGTTTAGTCTAGTGTAGAACACACGGTCAGCAGGAAGTAGGAGTTTAGTCTAGTGTAGAACACACGGTCAGCAGGAAGTAGGAGTTTAGTCTAGTGTAGAACACACGGTCAGCAGGAAGTAGGAGTTTAGTCTAGTGTAGAACACACGGTCAGCAGGAAGTAGGAGTTTAGTCTAGTGTAGAACACACGGTCAGCAGGAAGTAGGAGTTTAGTCTAGTGTAGAACACACGGTCAGCAGGAAGTAGGAGTTTAGTCTAGTGTAGAACACACGGTCAGCAGGAAGTAGGAGTTTAGTCTAGTGTAAACACACGGTCAGCAGGAAGTAGGAGTTTAGTCTAGTGTAGAACACACGGTCAGCAGGAAGTAGGAGTTTAGAACACACGGTCAGCAGGAAGTAGGAGTTTAGTAGAACACACGGTCAGCAGGAAGTAGGAGTTTAGTCTAGTGTAGAACACACGGTCAGGGAAGTCTAGTGTAGAACACACGGTCAAGTAGGAGTTTAGTCTAGTGTAGAACACACGGTCAGCAGGAAGTAGGAGTTTAGTCTAGTGTAGAACACACGGTCAGCAGGAAGTAGGAGTTTAGTCTAGTGTAGAACACACGGTCAGCAGGAAGTAGGAGTTTAGTCTAGTGTAGAACACACGGTCAGCAGGAAGTAGAGTTTACACACGGTCAGCAGGAAGTAGGAGTTTAGTCTAGTGTAGAACACACGGTCAGCAGGAAGTAGGAGTTTAGTCTAGTAAATGTAAATGGAGTTTAGTGTAGAACACACGGTCAGCAGGAAGTAGGAGTTTATTCTAGTGTAGAACACATGGTCAGCAGGAAGTAGGAGTTTATTCTAGTGTAGAAACACACGGTCAGCAGGAAGTAGGAGTTTATTCTAGTGTAGAACACACGGTCAGCAGGGAAGTAGGAGTTTAGTCTAGTGTAGAACACACGGTCAGCAGGAAGTAGGAGTTTAGTCTAGTGTAGAACACACGGTCAGCAGGAAGTTTAGGAGTTTAGTCTAGTGTAGAACACACGGTCAGCAGGAAGTAGGAGTTTAGTCTAGTGTAGAACACACGGTCAGCAGGAAGTAGGAGTTTAGTCTAGTAGTGTAGAACACACGGTCAGCAGGAAGTAGGAGTTTAGTCTTAGTCAGCAGGAAGTAGGAGTTTAGTCTAGTGTAGAACACACGGTCAGCAGGAAGTAGGGAGTTTAGTCTGTAGTGTAGAACACACGGTCAGTGTAGAACACACGGTCAGCAGGAAGTAGGAGTTTAGTCTAGTGTAGAACACACGGTCAGCAGGAAGTAGGAGTTTAGTCTAGTGTAGAACACACGGTCAGCAGGAAGTAGGAGTTTAGTCTAGTGTAGAACACACGGTCAGCAGGAAGTAGGAGTTTAGTCTAGTGTAGAACACACGGTCAGCAGGAAGTAGGAGTTTAGTCTAGTGTAGAACACACGGTCAGCAGGAAGTAGGAGTTTAGTCTAGTAGAACACACGTCAGCAGGAAGTAGGAGTTTAGTCTAGTAGAACACACGGTCAGCAGGAAGTAGGAGTTTATTCTAGTGTAGAACACATGGTCAGCAGGAAGTAGGAGTTTGTAGAACACACGGTCAGCAGGAAGTAGAGTTTACTAGTGTAGAACACGGTCAGCAGGAAGTAGGAGTTTAGTCTAGTGTAGAACACACGGTCAGCAGGAAGTAGGAGTTTAGTCTAGTGTAGAACACACGGTCAGCAGGAAGTAGGAGTTTAGTCTAGTGTAGAACACACGGTCAGCAGGAAGTAGGAGTTTAGGTCAGCAGGAAGTAGAGTTTAGTCTAGTGTAGAACACACGGTCAGCAGGAAGGTCAGGGAGTTTAGTCTAGTGTAGAACACACGGTCAGCAGGAAGTAGGAGTTTAGTCTAGTAAATGTAAATGTAGTGTAGAACACACGGTCAGCAGGAAGTAGGAGTTTATTCTAGTGTAGAACACATGGTCAGCAGGAAGTAGGAGTTTATTCTAGTGTAGAACACACGGTCAGCAGGAAGTAGGAGTTTATTCTAGTGTAGAACACACGGTCAGCAGGAAGTAGGAGTTTAGTCTAGTGTAGAACTCAGTGTAGAACACACGGTCAGCAGGAAGTAGGAGTTTAGTCTAGTGTAGAACACACGGTCAGCAGGAAGTAGGAGTTTAGTCTAGTGTAGAACACACGGTCAGCAGGAAGTAGGAGTTTAGTCTAGTGTAGAACACACGGTCAGCAGGAAGTAGGAGTTTAGTCTAGTGTAGAACACACGGTCAGCAGGAAGGAAGTAGGAGTTTAGTGTAGAACACACGGTCAGCAGGAAGTGTTTAGAAGAACACACGGTCAGCAGGAAGTAGGAGTTTAGTCTAGTGTAGAACACACGGTCAGCAGGAAGTAGGAGTTTAGTCTAGTGTAGAACACACGGTCAGCAGGAAGTAGGAGTTTAGTCTAGTGTAGAACACACGGTCAGCAGGAAGTAGGAGTTTAGTTTATTCTAGTGTAGAACACACGGTCAGCAGGAAGTAGGAGTTTAGTTCTAGCAGGAAGTAGGAGTTTAGAACACACGGTCAGCAGGAAGTTTAGGAGTTTAGGAAGTCTAGTGTAGAACACACGGTCAGCAGGAAGTAGGAGTTTAGTCTAGTGTAGAACACACGGTCAGCAGGAAGTAGGAGTTTAGTCTAGTGTAGAACACACGGTCAGCAGGAAGTAGGAGTTTAGTCTAGTGTAGAACACACGGTCAGCAGGAAGTAGGAGTTTAGTCTAGTAAATGTGTTTAGTCTAGTGTAGAACACACGGTCAGCAGGAAGTAGGAGTTTATTCTAGTGTAGAACACACGGTCAGCAGGAAGTAGGAGTTTAGTCTCAGTCAGCAGGAAGTAGGAGTTTATTCTAGTGTAGAACACACGGTCAGCAGGAAGTAGGAGTTTAGTCTAGTGTAGAACACATGGTCAGCAGGAAGTAGGAGTTTAGTCTAGTGTAGAACACACGGTCAGCAGGAAGTAGGAGTTTAGTCTAGTGTAGAACACACGGTCAGCAGGAAGTAGGAGTTTAGTCTAGTGTAGAACACACGGTCAGTAGGAAGTAGGAGTTTAGTCTAGTGTAGAACACACGGTCAGCAGGAAGTTGGAGTCTCATCCAGGCAACGGGGGACTGTGTATTTTTTACTTCCCTGTTGCCCATAGCACAGGGTAGTACTGAACGCATTATTAAGAAACACTATCTTACCTCTGAAGTTGCTACAGATTTTATTGACTGTCAGACCAATACTCCACCACCTATTCTGCCTTCCTCTTGTGATTTAGTTGATAGTTTCTATTGCAATTTAAAGGCAACTGTTGATGCCATAGCTCCAGTAAAGATGAAAAGGGCCACAGCCAAACGGAGAGGCTCTTGGATGCGTGAGGAAACTAATCAATTAAAGAGAAGTTGCAGGAAGGCAGAGCGGAAGTGGAGAAAGTCAAAGTTGCAGGTCCATTATGATATTCTGAGAGAAGAACATGGTATATATAGTGCATTCAGAAAGTATTCAGACCCCTTCCCTTTTTCCACTTTGATACTTCACAGCCTTATTCTAAAATCAATCTTAGAAGTCCTCAATCTACAAACAATACCCCATAATGACAAAGCGAAAACAGGTTTTTAGACATGTTTGCTAATTTATAAAAAACGAAATACCTTACTTACATACAGGTGAAGTCAGAAGTTTACAAACACTTAGGTTGGAGTCAAGAGAGAATCTGGCCACAAATGTTAATTCAAAGGCAATAAAATATCAAAAACTAACTAAAAAACCTAGGTGTTATATTAGATTCTGAACTCCATTTCGAATCACACATTAGAAATGTGACCAAAATAGTTTTTTACCACCTGAGGAACATTGCCAAGGTGTGGCTGTTTCGCTCTCAGGCTGATACAAAAATACTCACTCATGCTTTTATTACAAGCAGGCTGCACTACTGTAATACTCTCCTGTCTGGTCTACCCAAAAAAGCCATTGGTCAACTGCAAAACATACAGAATGCTGCAGCACGGATACTGACCAAGACCAGACGAACAGTACACATTACACTGGGTTTAAGGTCTCTGCACTGGCTGCCTGTGAGTTTCAGAATTTATTTGAAGATTATTCGATTGGTTTTTAAATCAGTCCACGACTGTGCACCCCAATACATGTCAGACATGCTTTTAAGTTGTACCCAGTAAGTCCCTCAGGTCCTCTGACAATGGCCTTTTAACTATCCCAAAGCCTAGGACCAAGAAGCATGGAGAGGCAGCCTTTAGTTACTATGCCCCCAGCCACTGGAACAGCCTGCCAGAGAACCTGAAGGGGGCTGAAACTGTGGACATATTTGAAAGAGATCTTAAAACACACCTTTTTAGCTTTGTTTTTCTTAAGGGTGCTTTTCAGTTTTAATTGTTATTCTTTTGTTTTTTTATCCTCTTATGTTTGTTGTGTAGTAAATATTAAAGTTTTTTTTAAAGCAATTTGCATTGCATTCCATGTCTGAAATGTGCTGTATAAATAAAGGTTGATTTGGAAGGGAAGGGTCTTGGAATCGTGGGATATTATGAGGTAGTGAGGCTTGGTCCAGACCAGTGGAAAGTTCCCAATGGTGTGTGACATTCAGACTGGAGATGTGGACTCACCTCTGCAACACACAGAAACACAAGGAGACACGGCAGGGTCAGACCTATAACTCATGAGTGGGACTTTCTTGCAGGGAGAGAAATGGGACGAGGCCAAATGAATGGAGCTTTTGATCCAGATAAAGCGATGACATCAGCACAGACAGGATGTTCCTGTGTTGATTTGTTCCAGTTTCTATGGGGGTTGAGTGGGTGAAAAGGCAAAGCAATCATTCCTCACTAATTGATATGTGAGACGCTTAGTTTGGTAACTGTGTTTTGACCTCGTCTTTGATTGACACCGAGTGAAAAGTTCAAGGAATAATTTGTCTGATATGTGAGACACTAAGCTTTGCTAGTGTGTATTGATACTTTTTGATTGACACTTGGTTACTTCTGATTGACAGGTGGGTGCTGTATGAGGGGATCAACTACCGCGGAGCTCAGATTCTGCTGAAGCCCGGCGAGGTGCTCGATTGGCGAACATTCAGTAGCTGGCAGCGAATCGGATCCTTGCGCCCACTGATCCAGGTAAGAAGCCATCTCAAATGTGATAACATGATTATATGGGCACACGGAGATTAAGGCCAGGATTCAATCCTAGTTTCGTTATAGAGCTACGCATTATAACAGATTTTTAAAAGGTCATTTACACTTGAGCCAACATCGGCAGCATTTACCGTTAATGTGATCTCTGCCAAAGTCAGGGAAAATACCTTTTAAAGGTGCGCTGTTGGCTTCTATAGTGTACTACTCTGTAACGGCCCCATCAATGGAGCTATGTTGAACTGAGAACTACTTATGGTTCATAGACAGTGAACCCTAATCCTGTGTGTGTGTGTGTGTGTGTGTGTGTGTGTGTGTGTGTGTGTGTGTGTGTGTGTGTGTGTGTGTGTGTGTGTGTGTGTGTGTGTGTGTGTGTGTGTGTGTGTGTTACCTGAGCAGCGACAGGTACACTTCCGGTTGAGGAGCCAGGAGGGCCTTCTAATGTCTGTAACTGGGGAAATGGATGACATCAAGCTGATGCGTATCCAGGCAACGGAGGAGATGGGCGGAGTCGAACAGATCTGGTTCTATCGGGACGGCCATCTCCACTGCAAGGTAGCATCGTCATGGCAACAGGGTGTTTAGAGTAAAGCCCTGCAGGGTTTATGAATTTTTAAGCCTTGCCCATGCCCGTGATGTTCAGACCCTACCCAGGCCCGATTGCTTCTGGCAAATGTAAGGCCCTGTCCGAAATCAGAAGTAACTTCCTCCATTAGTAAATCCATTAGCCGCTCCTGTCACTCTTATCGCTCCCTGCGTGCAGCCAGCTCACTCGACATGCACTCTGCTCACGGCGACTCTTGAGTCTGTATCCATAGCAATGGGCAATGAATGGAGGAATGTATAACGCCCCACCCAGCAGACTGTCAACCAATCGCGTTCACGTTCTCATGCTGCTTCACGTGGTTGCTAAGCTAATCATCACACAATCCTTCCTCAAAATCAGAGTGCGAGTCGAGAAATGTGCCTATTTTCCTCAATAAGTACATAATGTCACAATTCCAAAGCTATACAGATAGCAAGTTAATTATCTCACATCTCCAAAGATTTGTAATATTGTACTTCTTGTTGACAAAATTCATGCTAATGTTGGGTTTTTGAGCTAGCACCCAATTGATTCCCATTCACGCCTTGAGAGAAAGCTCACCTTGTCCCAGAATCACCCAGAATGGACCATGTGTCCCATTGATGTAGCATGGGCAATGTACACAATGGCCGTTAATAGGATTCCAATGGAGTTTTCCATCTCCTTAAAAGTATCTCTGGCTCTGCTCAACAAACGAAGAGACATGAGAGAGCAGTTAGCTGTTAGCTACTTTTAGTCACTAAACTCATGGAACATTATACGTTATTTTAAATAATCTTTGTTTTATATTTGACGAGGTTGAAGCACTTCTGACACCATGTTATGATCTTAGTCAGATATGACTAGTGTGCAGCACAGCACAAGCAAATGGCTCAACTTTAATATGTTAGTCATCAATGTAGTGATACCCGAGCCCTTATGTAATTGAAACAGGACTTACCCGGCTCTAACCAGATGTATAATGTCGGGCCCGTCAGGCTCGGGAAGCAGAGCTCCAGTTTAGAGAAGGTGGACAGACCAGGAAAACTGTGACTTAACAAGCACTAGAGTCAGGGTATTTAAATCAGATTCTGGAGTACTGCTGGTTCTTGGGTAATCAAATTCTTGGGGATTTGTTAAGTATTCTATCTATACAGTAGTCTGTCTAGGTCGTGGGCTACACCTACTGAACAGTTCTTATAGTTTATGCTTCCAGAGAAGCACTCTGAACATGGCCTTGTAACGTCACATTTAATGCCATCCTTTTCATTGTTCATGGACTATCGACAAGGATCCTGCACCCAACTATTTTTGGGAGTAGAACTTTTGAGTAAGCATGTTGATTATTATTTCATGAACTTTAAATTTCCGACCCATGACTTCAATTAGTGAGTTTATGACAGCCTTTGTACTGCAGCTCTGGACTCCCTGCCACGTCTCACAGCAGCATGCTCTATGTTGCACTTATATGCTTTATTACAACACTCAACTAGTTTTTATGCTTGATGCAGGCCCATGCTTTATTTAAAGTGTGTGATTGAATGTCGGTACAAATTATTTCCTCTTTAGAGGATAATAAAGTTTTCTACTCTGTCTGGCCAGGTGCAGGAGGATTGCTGTGTGGCTCCGTGCAGCGTGGCCATTCCAGGCAGTCGTATGGGCCTTTCACCTGAGCCTGGCAAACAACCCTCCTGCTGGAGCATCACGCCTGATGGCCTCATCCGCTACACCGCCAGCCCTGACTTGCTCCTGGAGGTGAAAGGTGAGGCAAAAACAACAAATATGGGATTCCACTCCTGTAGATATGAGAGGATTTGATAGGTAGGAGCAATATGACGACATTGCCACCCAGCCAATCAGAAGGAAAGAGAAACCTATTGCAATAATGCTTCTACCTCTCAGAGCTACAGGAACTAGTCTGTGTATTGTATTGTTCACTGGTTTCACTTCATTGTTCTGGGGTTTTATTTAGATTAGGTAACTTGACTAGAATAATTGTGAATTAGCGACACCTTGTGGATGGACAGAGACATGACAATGGGCTGCAGTTGGATTCAGTAACAAGTAGGCTTGTGACAAGTTCAGACAGACAGGCTGAATCTCAAATCACTCCCTTCTCCTCGTTCCTCCATTTGCGCGCACCTCCACCATATGCACAAGTCCCAAGGAAGGGCCTTCCAAGCGAGTTGGTAGGGACCAGAGGGTGTTTTGGGATTCACCGATAGGCTATGAAAACCCCCCTCAAATTTGCCCCTCCTTTGAGGCATTCACTAATCAGTAAGTTATTAGATAAGGCAATGTTGTCTGGATAAGTTAAGGCAATGTTGTCTGGATAAGTTAAGGCAATGTTGTCTGGATAAGTTAAGGCAATGTTTCCATTGTGCTTTCACTGATCCAACCTTGGCAGATCAGTGATTGGCCCAAGGAAGGGACACATTGTATTTAAACAAGGCACAACTCAAATCATTTTGTCTGTCCTTGCAGGTGGTCAACACTATGACAGAAACCAGGTGATTCTCAACGCATTTGATCCAAACAAACCCAACCAAAGATGGACAGTGGAGATTCTCTGAGGTCTTGTTTTGAGAGGGAAGAACTAGGTGAAGTCTTTGAGGTGCAGTATGGTGAGGGGCCTCAGCGCTCTGTGGCGCAGCTGCAGCGTGGGCCCCACACAAGTCTCAAGGACAAGATGCCTCAGGAACAGAACATTTGCTGCTGGAAGAGAAGCTTATATACAGTATAATCTTTCCTCTGAGGTCAAGATGAAAAATATATCACATTTCCTGGATAATCTATAATATCGCATTACTTCTTCACGAACAAACAGGGACAAAACAATAGTATTCATTACTACATTATGGGAAAATGGACTCAGACTAAACTTGAAATACTTTACCTACCCTTTAATATCTGATAATATACGAGTTTGATGAATATTTTTTGATGAATATGTATTGATGAATATGTATTGATGAATATGTATTGATGAATATTTTTTGATGAATATGTATTGATGAATATGTATTGATGAATATGTATTGTTTTGACATTTTATTCCCTTCTGCCATTAATGTCCTTATGTAAATAAATCTGCAATGTGATTATATTTTGTTATCTAGAATATTTGGAATAACAAATTGCCTAACAAAACATGTCATAAAAGAATGAATCAATTGCGCAGGCCAAAATGTATATATTTGACTTTTCCGTAAAGAATTCTCAACACACAAGACAAACCATAAGATAAATAAATGTTGCCTTTCTCAAACAAGCAGTTTATCTGCAAAAGCGCAAACAATGCATACCAACCAGTGTTTTGCAGTAGCGCTCAAGAGTTCAGCGTTCTACAGGATAGACATGGACAAACCATATCCACGTTTGTACATATTAGGCAAATGGAAGAAAACTGACAAACAGGGTGGGACCAAAAAACTCAAATGATTTAAGTTGTCCGTTGCAAAGCGTTTAAAAAACCAAAACAGTTGCGTGCCTTAATGCCCCAATGCTTAGTGTTGACATCACAGCGGTTTAGCTCTTTGGCGCTGCTTGCCTGACTTCCTCCCTGACTTGCTCTGGGGTGTCACTAGCCTCCCCCTCCTCTTCAGTCACTCCGGTCCCCTCCTCCTCTTGGGCCACGGTGACCACAGTCTTCCCCCTGGCGTGACCCCGCTCTACTTTCTGGAAGGCCAGGGGCACCTGGGAGAACAGGAACGTGTCCTCCACCACTGGAAGGATCTAAGGAGTGACAACACTGAGTGTCTGTACACACATGAACAGTAAAAACACAATCCACCAATGAACAACCACCTCAAGGAAATGCCCTAGGACTATGTGTAACTAGAACACAGTGAGCTGTGTGTATGGACCTCAACCAACCAAACCAATACATACGGCAGGAAAACCCTAAACACATGATCTATCAATACATTCAACCGCGAAAATCCTCTCCAAATTAATGCACAAGTGTCAACAAAAAAAACAAAAAAGGAGGGAGGGGCTAGTGTTAAAAACAAGAAAGGAGGGAGGGGCTAGTGTTAAAAACAAGAAAGGAGGGAGGGGCTAGTGTTCAAAACAAGAAAGGAGGGAGGGGCTAGTGTTCAAAAACAAGAAAGGAGGGAGGGGCTAGTGTTCAAAAAACAAGAAAGGAGGGAGG
The DNA here is from genome assembly GCF_021184085.1 of Oncorhynchus gorbuscha. Lineage (NCBI taxonomy): Eukaryota > Metazoa > Chordata > Actinopteri > Salmoniformes > Salmonidae > Oncorhynchus > Oncorhynchus gorbuscha. Next base: position 14,025,932 of record NC_060184.1, read on the forward strand.
GGCTCTAGTGTTCAAAAAACAAGAAAGGAGGGAGGGGCTCTAGTGTTCAAAAAACAAGAAAGGAGGGAGGGGCTCTAGTGTTCAAAAAACAAGGAGGGAGGGGCTCTAGTGTTCAAAAAACAAGAAAGGAGGGAGGGGCTCTAGTGTTCAAAAAACAAGGAGGGAGGGGCTCTAGTGTTCAAAAAACAAGAAAGGAGGGAGGGGCTCTAGTGTTCAAAAAACAAGAAAGGAGGGAGGGGCTCTAGTGTTAAAAACAAGAAAGGAGGGAGGGGCTCTAGTGTTAAAAACAAGAAAGGAGGGAGGGGCTCTAGTGTTAAAAATAAGAAAGGAGGGAGGGGCTCTAGTGTTAAAAACAAGAAAGGAGGGAGGGGCTCTAGTGTTAAAAACAAGAAAAGAGGGAGGGGCTCTAGTGTTAAAAACAAGAAAGGAGGGAGGGGCTCTAGTGTTAAAAACAAGAAAGGAGGGAGGGGCTAGTGTTAAAAACAAGAAAGGAGGGAGGGGCTAGTGTTAAAAACAAGAAAGGAGGGAGGGGCTCTAGTGTTAAAAATGTGATGAGGAAATGACAATCCTGTGCCACCCCCCTCCCACCACCCAACATGTTATTCTCGTCTGCGTCTCGTCATTAACAATGAATCGACCGGCTACTGGAGTCACAGTGAGAGGCTGTGGAGATATATATTTTTAACGTTTTATTAGAAAACTAAGTAGTGAGTCACAAATATGTCAAATGAAGGTCATAAATGCAATCTGTGGAGTAACAAATGTTGTCAAATGTCACATTCACAAAAGCATATTTGACCACTTTTGTTTGCAAAGAAAGAAATATGTTTGTAAAATGTTCTGTTACAACCAGAAA